>NC_089800.1:78085371-78110371 GCF_029633855.1 Hoplias malabaricus
TAAAATAGAATCGATAACTGAGAAATTAAAATTTCGAAAATGAGAGATTATTGAGTTTTTAAATACAACGTTCTAAAGAGAATATTTCCCTGTTTAATTGTTTAATTTGCGTTTTAAATGCATTTCTTTGCATTACGCTTCTTTCAGTCTCACTTTCAGTTCCTAAACATTATCGCTTTTGAGTTCTAGCCCAGTTTTGACAGGAGGGCGGGATCAAGTCAGCAATTGGCTGCTGGAGATAAGCCTTGCTATACAGGGTGTGTGTGTGTGTGTGTGTGTGTGTGTGTGTGAGTGGAGCGTTGCGGGGTGTGTAGGATGTACTCGTGGAGTGGGTCTTATTTTCAGCAGCCAATGGCTAGGTGTTTTAATGTAAAACAAAAAGAAATACGACCTAGTGTTGCTTTAACATTTAACTATCTTCCTAATTAGATCATCGTCAGCTACCTTCGGCCTCTTTCCCTTGCATTTCTCGTTGAATCCCTCTGTATGTGCTGTGGCCTCTTGTTTACATGAAAGGCAGCATCCCTATTACTCCTCCTCCTCCTCCCGTTCCAAGGCAAACCCTAAAGCAGAGGCTTTAATTAAATTTTCTGCTTGGTTTGAAGATGAGAGCTGCTGACCTGATCTCCAGAATGCCTTCCTCCTGCTCCTGCTCCTCCTCCTCTCCGACTGGCCCACTCCCGTCACGTGACCCCCCCATATGATGGATAAATTCTGACGCAGCTTTAGATCCCATAATTTGTTCCGGGAAGAAATGACTTTAAGCGTACCTCAGTCACGCTAACGCGAAACAATGAGGTGGTGGTGGTGAGGGGTGAGGAGGAGGGCGGGCTCGGGGAACCGTGGGGCTGTGGGACGCCGCTATCTCCAGCCCACAGCAGCGCTGGCTGTTGCCGTGGCTTTATCTGCCCGCCGGATGAATATTTAATATCAGAGTGAGCCAAGAAGAAAAAGCAGGAGGGGAAAAAAAATATGTTGCTGTAAATAAGAGGCGGCTGATGAAAAATTCCGATTCCCTGCCATGAGAGGGAATTGAGGATTCGTGAAGCGCTGAAGCGGAGGAGGACTGGGGCGATGATGGTGGTGGGGCTCAGAGTGACGGGAAGAGAGTAGAGAGTCAAGAAGAAGTTGAGTATCATTCGTTTTGGGCCAGCAAACACGGCTAGGCCCAGGAATATTCACCTTATTCCACCTTATTATTATTCCCCTTTCAACAGATTGTGACTTCCGCCTTTGGGTTAATATTTGTTTTTTGGTAACTCTGTGTTTTGTGTGATTTATACTAAGATAGCAAGGATTTACAGTAGTTTAAAAGCAAACTACACCTTCGGAAATTTATCAAGAGGCTGGTGAATAACTCCAAAAAATGAATTGTAAACTGACCCTTTTAAGGTGGAAATAAAATATATGTTTGAATACAAAAACTGTGGGTAAGAAGCAAACATTCACCTCCTATTAAGACACTTAAGGTGGAAGTTGGTTGGGGGAGTGGGGGGGGGGGGCATCGTTAAGGAAGATAAGATCAACATCAGCATGTTATTTGAGTATGGAGCTCGGAGTGGTCAGTCACAGTGGTCAAACTAGGGTCTCTCTCTGCTTCCAGGTATCAGACGAGCTTGTTGCTTATAGTTTTAAGGTGAAAATAACTGGACATCCACTAGACTGTCAGGGCAAGCTATTATTTGGATGTTAGATCATTCTACGCAATGTTAGGCAGTGAGGGGTATCTATGACCTCACATGGCACATCTGGGTAGTTAATCGTGTTGAGTGTGGAAATGTGTGTTTGCCCTCACCTGTGCAGGTTAGTAACATTCTGGTTGAACTATTAGTTGAGGAGAACATTTAAATAAACAAATAAACAAACAAACAAGCGAATAAATAATTACAAACTAAACTCCATGATCTTACACACTCATATTCTCTGAGCATCCTTGCACTGCAATGCCCTCAGACACGAAGCTGGCAGTACAGAGTGGATATAAACATGTGTTTAATGTTGTCTAATATGGAATATTACTGGAGATAAATGACATTACAGTGTGTCACGATGTGTAGGCTTGTCTCTACTGTTTTCGGGCATCTGTTCTCAGTGATAGCACCTAACCCAGGACTTAGAAGCTGGTGGCTATATCTGAATTTACCACATTTGCAGGAGATAAGCATCTCTTAATCTAAAGTAATTCCTCGGAGCCTTGTCTGCTACTGTGGACTTGTCCTGGCTTTCTGTCGGTGTTCAGGAAATGAGCATTCCACATGAACCTGCAGCACTCAGATCTCCCATCTGCAGCTTTTGGCACCTGTCTGTTCACACAGGTACAGAGAGTTAGAGAGAGACAGAGAGACAGAGAGAGCGCAAGAGGGAGGGAGAGAATAACATCCATGTTCTGCTGTTGTGAATGCTTGCTCGCTCCGTGGCTCGGCTAAATGCTGCCTGTATCATCACACTCATTGCCGTCTAGACACTGCAATTAGCCGATAAACCTCCAGAAGGGACACAATCACTGGTGAACCCTGGAGGAGGCTCAAGGCCAGTAACTCTGTCCTACATAGCCTTGAAGCGCTCTCTCTCTCTCAATTCAATTCAGTTCAATAAGCTTTATTGGCATGACCGTGTTCAGATGCACAGTTTTGCCAAAGCATTAATACAACACTGATTATAGAGAACATTAAAACAAAAATAATATTAATAATTTAAAATAATAATAAGAAGAATAGTAAAATTAATAATAAATGTATAATAATTACAATTGAACTTAAATGAATATGTGAAAATGCCAACAAACCAGGCACCTTGTGTGTGTGTGTGAGTGTGAGGGAGTGTCCTAAACACTACCAAGTGGAGAGGGTTCTCCTGATGGTTCTGGGTGTACGTCTATGGGAGGCCGGATAGAGCTCTAGTCTTCAGTGGCCTGGTCCTCATTGCCCCACCCCCTCCACATTTAATGAGGCGCCTCTTTTGGAGATAAGAGTTCTGTGAAGGCATAATCACTCCCCGTGCCACCACTCCTCCAGATGAGACAGGCCTTTTAAGTGCAGGACCGAGGTCACCCTGCACATGGGGGTTGTGGACTCTGCTGACCCTCAGCTCTTGGGCCCCAGGGCAGAGGACAGGAGCTGTACTCCCCGGTCGGTCATGTCATGTTGATTTGTGCTCAATGATTATCCCACACAGAGGAAATGGATAGTGTTAGCATGTTGTTATTAGGTTAATGTCATATACTGTGATGTACAGAGGTACTCTCAAGAGACAGAGGATAGTTTGCTGTTATTATGTACTACATTTAGATCAGACTGCTCTCTGTACAAAATAGGATTTGTAAATTGTGCACAAAATATAATTGGCCTTTGTAAAATGTGTACTAACTGTGTGTAAACCTAACCCTTAACTCTACTTAAACTTAAATATAAACTTCGCTGTAAGCTCCAAAAACATGAACGTGTAACAGCATTTTGTGCTTTTTTAATGCTATCGCTAACAGCTAACTCTAAACCCAACCCTAAACCAAACCTTAGCCCCACCTTTAACACTAACCTTACCCCATAGCCCTAAACTTAAATGTAAAACTAACACTAAGCTCTAAAACTTTATATAACACCACTGTTTTGTGTGGGTTAAATGCTATCGCTAACATAGGACTATCGCTAACCTACACTTAATACATGTCCAAAAGATTTGAAACAACAGTGTGCTATTGCTAACTATTGCTAATAGCAAACTGCACTGTTGTAGCACTTCTTCATGAGTACATAACTGAGAGTTCCAGTATATTCAGTGAAACAGCACCACCAGTGGATGGGAGCTCACTTAGAGTGTAAAATACATATAAACAATAGTGTATAAAAACAAATTTTGCGGGTATTAACTTTTGGAGATCTTGTAGGTTAAAGTGACCACACAAACACACACACATCAGCACATTGCAGCTTTTTAGCAGCATCCATTTTGAAAACAGGGCAGAAATCATGTCCAACTAACTTGTCTTTTTATCCTCTGGAGGGAAAAGTCTGTATATTTCCCCCCAGCCCTTCTCGACCTCTCCGTGATATTATCATGCAGAGCTTGTACCCAGTTTGAATAAGTGTTGGTTGAGCTGCAAATAGAGCTGTAACACAGGATCTGACCTGAATTGCTGCTGATATGTTGATTTCCCCCAGGAGCTCCTCTCTGCCCCGCTACACTGTTTTAGATTCCAGGGGGAGGTCGTTAATGCACGCTCGGCCAGCGGGATCCATATGTATGACCCAACCCTCTCCCTCGCTGGAAATTGGCTTTTTTAAAATAGTTTTTCCTCTGTGGAAGAGCATCAGTGGAGCACTGAGGACGCAGGACGGTCTGTTGTTTCAAAATATGTTTCATTATTTAGTTACGTGTGGATAGATATTTGATATTAGTTACATCTTGTAACTGTAAACCCCACTATAAAGGTATAATGGAGAACTACATTTACTCCATACACACTCCTTTATGATACCAAACACAGTGGTACCTTGACTTATGAGTTTAATTCGTTCTCTGACCGATCAAATCAAAATTCCCCATTTAAATAAATTGAAATGTTGTTAATACGTTCCAGACCCCCAAAGAAAACACCAGAGAAAGAGAATGTAAATGAATAAACTGGTTCTATTAAGTGTAATTACCTTGAAGAGGAAGACGCTGGTGGAGGTGGAGGAGATTGAGGGAGTTTTTCTTTTCGTGCTCTATCGCTTAACCTATACTCGCTACAGACTTGCTGCAAAAAACAGCGATACGACAGAGATGCTTGATATCCACAGGCAGGTACTGCACCAGCAAGGGCAGTCAAGAGCGAAATGGTAACCAGTGATATTCATTCATTCATTCATTGTCTGTAAGCACCTATCCAGATCAGTCCGGAGCCTACCTGGAATCACTGGGCGCAAGGCAGGAACACACCCTGGAGGGGGTGCCAGCCCTTCACAGGGCGACATCCACTCACACATTCACTCACACACAACTATGGACACTTCTGAGTCGCCAATCCACCTACTAACTGGAGCACCCGGAGGAAACCCACGCAGACACAGAGAGAACACACCAAACTCCTCACAGACAGTCACCTGGAGCGGGACTCGAACCCACAACATCCAGGTCTCTGGAGCTGTGACAGCGACAACTACCTGCTGCACCACTGTGCCGCCCTAAAAGTAATATAAAATATTATTAAAAAAATACTGACATAAAGGACACTTCAGTACAGTTTCAGGGCAAAAGGGCAGGGTGTCAAGCCCACGCTAGAATCTCCCTGTGCACACTTTTCATTTCAGTTGTTATTAGTATAACATTTATGATTATATTTGCCTGCTGTCTTTCGCGGAATTAATCAAAGCACAATTTCTCGATAGCAAAGTAATTGTAAGTTAACAATATTGTTGTTACTTTTGTTCACCTGAATTTCATTTAACTCACAATTTCTGGCTCGAACCTCCCCCAAGATTGCTTTGTGTTCTTGTGTACGTTGCATTTTATCACGTTTTGCATTGTCATCATATAACCAGAGCTCGCACAATGCATACTTCAAATAGTTCACTCTTTCTGGATGTACACATGAATTTCGACGACTTTCCCCAGCTTGATAAATCAGATCTGTGCATCCACAAAGGGTGAGCTATATTCAGTACACAATGTCCAAGCACTCGTGTTATATAATAGTGAATCAAAATGTGAGAAAACAATGTAAACAAGACTATAACTCATTTGTGGTGAGGTCTGAGCCAAAGATTGTAACTGAGGCGGTAAACGCGAGAGCCTCTTGCGAGTGTCCAGTGAACTGACCATGAGAAGGACCTGAGTCATCAGAAAATAGCCATCTATGAACCGCAGTGTGTCACTGTGGGCTCCATTGTTGAAAATCCTGTTGTTGTGAGTTTGATTGCACCTTCCCGTAAAGGCCCACTGATTTTCTTTTTTTTTTTTTTTTGTATGAAAGCCCACTCCCTCCCTACCCTAATAGTTTTCCAATCACACTTTGCCCTTCCTGGCCACATAGCCCCACTAAACAATACACCCCCTGTTCCCAGGGTTGTGCCGCAGTGGAGGAGCTTTCTCGGCGGTTAGTCTGAGCAGGAGCCGCTCGGTGATGCAGGCCTTCGGGTTGAGCTCAGCAGAAAAACCACTCTCTATGTTCTATGTCAAGACGACAAAGGCCTATCTGTGTGTGCCTTTTGTCCATGGACTCACCCCAGAGACCCCGTCACACCCCGGCTACGACAGGCATGAAGAGTGTGTGGGGCGGCTCGCACGGACCCTGTCTCGGCACTCGTGTGAAGTGTACAAATGCACAAAGAAAGAAGAGGAACTGTTCATCACTGGAGTCTCAGAATGCCAACAATGCGTCCATCATCCGCATCACAAGGGACGAGTGACCTGGCAGTGACGCACACACTCCCACACACACACACACACACACACACACACACACTCATCTTCATCTGATGTGTGTTGCAAATGTTCTTGCAAGGGAGAATAGAAAATAGACCCCCGCTGGCACCAGGAGAAGGAAACTATTGAAGCCAGAGTTTATGAGAGAAATGTGTATTTCATTCAACGCAAATTATCCAAGTAAATGTCGTCCAAAAACGCCGCTCTGAATCCATCCTAGGCCTATGTTTAATGGGCCGCCTAATGATAGAGAAGTGACGTAATTCGAAGATAAGTGATGTAATACCGACGTCTGGTCCTTATTTGGGAATGCAGCAGCACACACCTGGACCACAGCCTTCTAGACTCTGAAATGAGCTACACTCTTACAAACTCATGCACTGGCATCAAAGCCTTCTTTAGAGTGATACGTGCTTCTCTAAAAAACCTTTATAGGGAGTGGTTACAAGGAAAAAACTTCCACTGAAAGGATCTATAGAGAGAGTGAGGAACCAAAAAAATATTTAAAAAATCAGATCTATGTAGGTGTGGTAAAGAGACAGGGGCTGGGGAGGGGAGGCTAGTTTCACTTACTTGGAAACATAGTTGGCTAAAAGCCCATTCCCAGTATTCATACAATGTGCACTAAGCATATTCTGCTCTCGTAAAAAGTGTACCAGGTATTAGGTGTACAATTAAGCTTGTTCATTCATTCATTCATTCATTATCTGTAACCGCTTATCCAGTTCAGGGTCGCGATGGGTCCAGAGCCTACCTGGAATCATTGGGCGCAAGGCACGAATACACCCTGGAGGGGGCGCCAGTCCTTCACAGGGTGACACACACACATCCACTCACACCTACGGACACTTTTGAGCCGCCAATCCACCTCCCAACGTGTGTTTTTTTGGACTGTGGGAGGAAACCGGAGCACCCGGGGGAAACCCACGCGGACACGGGGAGAACACACCACACTCCTCACAGACAGTCACCCGGAGGAAACCCATGCAGACACAGGGAGAACACACCAACTGCTCACAGACAGTCACCCGGAGGAAACCCACGCAGACACAGGGAGAACACACCAACTCCTCACAGACAGTCACCTGGAGCGGGAATCGAACCCACAACCTCCAGGTCCCTGGAGCTGTGTGACTGCGACACCTACCTGCTGCGCCACCATGTTCATAGGATACTTCCTCACCATTTGCTCGCTTTCTGGTCTGTTTCCATGTTGGAAACATCTCCAGTGGTTACACACAGCCCTGGCTCAGTAAATAGTTCAAAAACTAAAATGTCTCAGGCCAAAGGCTTTGGCTTTCTGTTTTTCAATCTGCTTCAATTTTAAGTTTTATTTTGCAGCATAAAATGAAAATTGTCATTTAACTCTATGCAATGGTTACAGTAAAATGACAAAAGAGCAGGAGAGTTTTCATTTTTAATAACAATTATTCATAATGCTCCAAAGCTCCAAAACAACACAAAGAGCAGAACTGTCCCAAATGCACAATTAATAGGGCACTGTTTCACACACAGCATCAAAAAGAAGCTACAGCATGGCTTTTCTCATAAAATTATAATAAATCAAAAACTATGTTCTGAAGTTATTATTTTAAAACAATATACCTACAGTAGCTCCGAAGGGGGAACCAACTCGGATCTACCACCAGCATTTAGAGAAGTCACAGAAACACTGACATAATGGATGTGCACTGCTGCTTATTTTGTTGCTGGGATGTAATTATGCTGTGTCTTTGGGCGCTGAAAATAAAGAGCTAATGACAGATCTCATTTTCCATCTCGTCTGAGGAAGACCCTCCAGCTTCTGTTAGATGGACTGTGCAACTCTGATACAGTAGAGAGAGAGAGAGAGAGAGAGAGAGAGAGAGAGAGAGAGAGAGAGAGAGAACAATATTGATAGACTGCATCTACAAGAACTCTCTCTCCATCTCTTTCTCTCCCTCATGCTTCCACTCACTCACTGCACCATTCATCTCCAGACTTAGTGTGCGAGAGTGTGTGTTGTGATGCAGCATGTGTGTGTGTGTGTGTGTAAGGGTGAGGCTGGGGCTGCATGGTGATTTATAACCCCCGCAGTGTGCTCATAAATCACACCTGAGGCTGGGCTTCTTAAACGCCCCGCGTGCTGACAGCATTTACCTTTTATAAATGATCAGCCTTTACCGCCCATTGAGATTCAGCCTTGGTTTTACTCTCTCTCTCTCTCTCTCTCTCTCTCTCTCTCTCTCTCTCTCTCTCTCTCTCTCTCTATTGCACACTCCTTCTCTTTTCACCTTCCTATTGTCTTATTGTCGCTCTTTCATTTTCCTACCACCCAGTATCTGTGTCTCTTTATCTTTTCCCACTGCTTTTATATTGCTACCTATTGTATGGAATAGGTGTGTGTGGCTCTGTCATGCCCACTGCCTCAGGATCTACAAACATGCAGGAAATTAACGTGTCACTCTGGCTTGTCTGGATCCCTGCCTTTTCTACAGGCTTTTTTTAAGCTCCTCGAAGGGGACTTCCACCAACATTTCTGAGTTTCTCCCAAACCCCTGTGTTATCAATACTGCTTTGATATGAAATCTCGATTGTAACATAGCTTTTACTTTACAGTGGTTGGGGACAGGCGGCACAGTGGCACAGCAGGTAGTGTCACAGTCACACAGCTCCAGGGACCTGGAGGTTGTGGGTTTGAGTCCTGCTCCGGGTGAATGTTTGTTAGGAGTTGGTGTGTTCTCCCCGTGTCCGTGTGGGTTTCCTCCGGGTGCTCCGGTTTCCTCCCACAGTCCAAAAACACACGTTGGTAGGTGGATTGGCGACTCAAAAAGTGTCCGTATGCGTGAGTGTGTGTGTTGCCCTGTGTAGTACTAGCGCCCTTCCCAGGGTGTATTCCCGCCTTGCTCCTAATGATTCCAGGTAGTCTCTGGATCCACCACGACCCTGATTACAGATAATAAATGAATAATGAATGGATGGGGATAGGAACCAAGGTCACAATGTCTACAACACAAACTTAGTGAGGATAATCACTGCTGGATTACAAATGACATTCCAACTCAGCCCAATGCTATTGGATCGTTCTCCGTCACTCCAGAGAATGCATGTTCCACAGACGAATGCAAGGGGCTTTGTACCCCTGGAGCTGACTGAGCATGGCGTTGAGCATGGTGACCTCAGGCTTATGAATAGCTCGTCCAGAGTGACCTACTCTTTTGGTCAGTGCTCTTCAGGCCGAAGTGTGTGTGTATAGTGTATATATCTGTCTTGGTTGTATGGTGGGGTATTGGGCACAGTTTGCTGGGTTTGTAACTGGGTGGTCTCTGTTGAGCAGGCTGTGTTTATGTGTGTAGAAATGTGTGGCTTCTTGTGTTTGTGGCTTTTGAATAAGGGAGACTGAACTGTGTGTGTGTGTGTGTGTGTGTGTGTGTGTGTGTGTGTGTGCAGCACACCTGTACACTCTATATTGTGTCAGCATGGGGTAAAGGAGAGAAGGCACAGCTGCAAGGCTGCAGTGCCAGATGAAGGTGAAGTCTCAGGCACAGCAGCGTTGGATATAATGCCTGCTGACTCCATATAATAGCTCTGAATAGAGCCTGAGAGAATACACACACACAGAGAGAGAGAGAGAGAGAGAGAGAGAGAGAGAGAGAGAGATGTACAGACTTCACTAACCTTAACCATCACTGCTACTACCCTAACCCTAATTCTAACCATAGCCCTAACCCTTACCTTTCACTATGTGAATGTGTAAACAGATGTTGGTCCACACAACATGATATGTATCAGGACCACACACATACACACACCTCTAGAAGGTTGTGGCATGAATAAAAGGAACTGAGCAAAAGCAGAAGATCAGACAGAACAACATTGTGGCTATTATTTCCATTTAATCTGCTCTCCTTCATTAATCTTATACACAACATTTTCACACAGTGGTTCACACAGATGTTAGTCTCCACAACAGATTCACCAGGCTTCCATGATGCTTCATTAACGCAGTCTGCAACACACTCCGTACAGTGCGTTATAGGCTACTGTTCCTTAGTGTTGTCACAATACCAATATTATGATCTTCGATACGATACCTGCCTAAATATCTCGATACCGATACTGAAACAATACCAAGGCAAAAACCTAAAACATCACAAAAAGTAATGTACTTTCTCTACATGCTGAGGGCGGTCGGCAAAATCGCTGGTATCTGCTTGTTAAATGTGACGCCACACTTCATACATTCATAAGATGTGTTTACTGTTTGAATAAAAGCCTCAATCAATTATGTGATCTCAGTCCAGAAAAAGGAATAAACTCAACATAAAGAAAGCAAACGAGTCTTTAGCAGCACCTTTTGTATGTTCGCACTTCATTTGGTGCTGCTCTGGACGAGACGAGCCAAGTCGAGGGAGTTGTGTCTCCCACTCACAGTCAGTCCTGGTGTTCTAACGCATCGTGCTACCGGCAATTCTCTTCCTTATAAAGTAGCTAAGGTTTGCACAGAAAGTCGCTGGTGCTAGTCAGGTTTATTTTTTTTTAATCTATTTTTTTTTTTTTTTTGCTAATAGCTTTGAAAACTAGTGGCACAATCATTAATGGAAGGTGAGGAGGTGAAGCGCTGCGGGCTCACACTGCCCCCATGTGGCACTCGTTGTAAATAGTGCTCTTATTTTAAAATACTCCTTCTTAAAAGTACAGGTACACATTATAAGGGGTATTAAACTGTTTTTAATGACAAAGTTTTGAGATACTTTTCTAGTATCTATATACCGTGCAACACTACTGTCCACTCATTATCACTCTGTAATACTTCATTCATTCTTGATTCTTTCACCCTCCTGTTCACCAGAGAAATCTGGGCTCCCATATTGGGTCTTGTTTGCTCTCAAAGTTTCAAAGAACCCTTTTTCCCCTCCTGCTGTCTCACCGGCAGCAAATACCTGGGACAAGGACCTGGAATTCTGTAAAGGCTTTGTGACAAATTCAGTTTTAAAACAATATTTCTATTAAAATAAAAAAAAGGAAAAATCTGAAAACCATGTATATTTTTGTTGTTGTGGTTCATATTCTGGAAATTATTTGGATTGTGAGGAGCAGAAATGAACAACTAGAAAATTGGACCAATTAACAAAATCCAATTTGTTTTTAATATATCAAAATAAAAATAAATAAATTCTCAAATTTTACACCTAGATTTCCATTTTTCTATTAACCTATTTTTTCCAAAAAACCATGTTACATTGTTATTTAAGTACAATAATGACTGAATTAGGAGAATAACAATACCACCTCCTTGCACAAAAATAAATTAATGAATTAATACATTGAAATAAATAAATAAATATATAAATAAATAAATAAAAGACACTGAGACAGACATACACAGTAATAACCACAACAGACTGCATCATTCCTTTGATATATATATATATATATATATATATTTTTTTTTTTTTTTTTTTTTTTTTTTTTTTCATTTATATAAAATGTGCACACTCTATTTTAGCTGAAACATAATTCAGAAGTTGAGTTTGAAACATAACTCATACTGTGCACTATATCAGTTCTCTGGATCAGCGCTAGGCACCTGTAACTGCTTCTCGCTTATTTATGGCTCTTCCACTGACAGCCATGTCTGAGATCTGAAGCAGTGATATAACTGAAGTAGAGCCCCAAAGCCCACCGTAACATGAGCAATCAGTGTGAAACTTTATAGTGTGGTAAGGAAAGCTGCCACTGTGTTTTCACAGTTTTGGTGGAATTTTGCCCAAAAAAGGATCAATCATATAATGGAAAAATTATGCTTCTACCTTAACTTTAAACAATAATGCAGCCAAAGCAGCCCCTCAAAGATGAGGACATATTATCTCCCTATCTCTTTATCTCACAATCACATCACCACTACATCTTTGTCACTGCAGCGCTGACAATGGTCCCCCACCCGAATAATAACCTACCTGTTTATGAGCACTCTGAAATGGTGACACATTTTGTGCTTGTCAGGAGGAGCAAATGTGGGCCATTCATAACTCTGTGAATTGTTGTGACTCTTTGTTGAGATGCTAGTGAGCAATGAGGATTGGAATTTTTGCTGGAACCAGAAAAACCAAGGACATTATCTCACAGTCTTGGTCTTAAATATTGTGATAACTATGAACAAGTGATCACCATCAGTGCAAAACCTCATATCCTTAAAATAGCATGGAGAAGGAAACAAAAAACATAATTTATAAACATCTATGGAACAAAAAAATCAATGGAACAAAATCTTATTCTAACAATTTATATTTGTCCATTTAATGTTTTTTTTATTTTTTATTTAATTTCTAACATTTATTTATTTTTAATTGATTGTGGAAAAAGCCAAAATTTATTTATTTGATTGTAATTTATTCCAGACTACTTACTGATATTGTGTATTGTGTATGATATAATAATTTAAGACACATGAAAATTTACTAAAACATCATCATTTTAAATAATAACAACTGCATGTATGTGAATGATAATTAGGCTTTGTTAACGAGATCTGCATGCAGTGAAAGAGAGACTGCAACAACAGTTTATTTAGTATTATTAAAGCAAGATACAAATCTGTATTTCCAAAAAAAAAGAAAAGAAAAGAAAAAAGTGGACCCATCATATATCAAATAACCAAAGACACTGTAACTGCCAATGATGTATAAATACTATCCATGTATCAGCTGCTCATTTAGTCAGCAATCCATCTGTTAAATTGTTACACACTTGATCTTTCCTCTAAAGTGCCATTTCTTATTCAGTTCCAACTTTTCATGGCAAGACATAAAAAAGGAAGATGGGACAAACTAGATGAGATGAAAAAAAAAAAAAAAAAAAAAAGAAAAGTCCAGCAGCCTTTTTTTCCCACATTTTTTTAGCGTGACAGTTGTCCTTTGTGTTTGTGTTGGCCAGGCTACAGTGGAACTGAGAAATGTGATAGAAATGAAGAACTGTCTCCCGGCCAGACTGCTGGGGGAGATATAGAAGGAAAGAGTGTTTTGTAGAAAGAGAGAACGCTCTTCTCTTCAGTGAGACAACATCAGGGCTTTTGGGATGGCCAGAGAGAGAGAAAGAGCGAGAGAATTCATCAGGGAGGAGGAGTGAAACAATATTTACAAGCTAGTTTCCTCAAGTCCTGAATCAAGTCTTCGACTCAGGGGATACGTAACGTTCTTGCAAGTAGATTTACAGGATAATTGCTGAAATTTGTAACAGCATGTTTTGGGGAGATTATAACAAAGTGAGTGAGATAAAGTGAGAGTTGTTCAGCCATTTTGTGTTGCTGTGTGAAGTAGTGTTTCACTGTATGGCAGCAGTTAGCACTGTTAGCATGTTTCCTAGAGGTGTTGAGGGCTAACGCAAGACTGTAGTATAAAGCAATATCTGGATTATATGTTGTTTGTTTTGCTTGTTTGCTTTTTGATTGTGAAGAAATTTTATGGTCTGCATTGCATTTTATGGTCTGACCAGCAGTACAGCGCAAGGTAGCACTGTTAGCATGCTAACTGGCTCTCTGAGGTAGCATTTCAGTAAGGTGGTGCTGTAAGTCAGTAAGGTGATGCTAATCCAAGGCTTTTAGAAGTAGGCAGAAAAAGAACTGTTAGCTTAGGACTCGACCTCAGCTTGTAAACAGCATGATGACCCTTGTATCTCCGGCTAAGGTAAGTGCTCTACAAGAAACAATGAGATTGCCTCAGACTGCAGAGCTTTGGGCACCATCATTAACACAAGGCCAGGGGCAATGTCAGTGGGGGTTTCTTAACAAACCTCTCCACAGCCAAAGCAAACATTGCATTCATATGTTATTAATTATCCATTAAATCCATTTGCAAAGTGAAGCAAGGCCGCAGCATTGTGATCACATGTTCCTTCACATAGCTTCCAGGATTTTTGGACGAGTGTCCTCATGGTGAACAATCCAGGCCAAGGTCCATAAGCATTCTTGAAACAGAGTCAAGTGAAAGATATTTGGCTTGTCCAACCACTGTAGAATTACCCCAAGGCTTTTAAAATCTGCCAGTTTCAACTCTGACATTTCAAGCAGGAATCAGCCAGAATGTCTGATCTCTCCCCCCGCAGTGCTGTCCAGCGGATTGACTGAAATGCTGTAAATATATTTAGCGTGAGTCAGCTAACGTCCACTTTTGATGGAGCTATTTGGAAAAGGAGAACAGGAGGGTGTAATGCTGGAGCAATGCTCAGTTTAATGAGTTGGATCACCTTGAGATCAGAGCACAGTTCTCCACCGGAGAGATACGCTGGTGCCGTGATTAGGTTGGAATGCCTTTGCGGAGACGTGATTTAAAGGGTTCTGATGTGATGAGTGGGGATGTTTGCATGTTGAAGAGAAGTTATACCTCATTTCTAAAAAATGCATACTTTTATGTTGCTATCTACATCTTGTTGTTTGTTGACCACCCCTTAGAACCAGTGACTTCAGTTAATAGGTGCACCTGCAATGCACAAATTGGGATGTTGGAATAGCCCAAAGCCAATGGTTGGAGAGGTATAAACCACAAATGATGCATTGTAGAGTAGTGAATTTGACACTTGTAACTTTGCAATAACTTGGGATGAGTTTGAGTGCCATTGGTGATGCAGAACAACATTGCTACCTGAACACATACCTGAGTTCTCATGGTTGAATGCCGTCAAATCCTGAGCGAAATGTCCTAAAAATCTAGTGCAGAGACTAGTTACAAATCTTCTTAATTTCCGGAAATAAGAACATGAGTGTGTGTTTGTTGATATGGCATGCCCCATCAAAACGGTACTGATTGTTTACACATGGAGCAGGACACCATTCAAACTCTAACTTTAAACCATACAAAACAAGTAAAATATCTTCAAATTCTGTCTTTAAAAATCACTTTCAGTCGCCGCCCTCCTCAGGGATTTGCTCATGGCTCTCAGCATGCCGGTCAGAAATGATTGACACCTCTCTAAACCAATAGCAGGGACGAAGACAAAGCGAGGCGATGTGTAGAGATCACTCACTCTCTGGGCCCGGGTGAGGCAGCAAGTGCCTGGAAAATAAAAGAAAAAAAGAATGCATGTGGCTAAAAGAGCGCTATGGAATGCCATCCGGGCCAAAATATTTTAGTTTTGTTTTATCGCAGAACAAACAAATAAAACCTTTTTTTTGTGACAGAATATTTTAAACTGTTTGGCACTTTGAAGTGTTTACTTTCAGAAAATGATGTAAAACTCCATATACTTGACTATTTTTCCTTAAAATCTTCCTTAAAGTTTTCTTACAAGACCCTAGTGAATCAGAAGATGTCAACAAATGGCAATTCTCTTATCCTCAGCACTGAGTAATACGTAGTTTCCCCTTAAAATAATAGGTGCTTTTTGTTTTGTGTCTTTAAAGGTTATAAATTGGAACTTAAATAATGGAAACAAAAGTCTGAAGGTGAACGTATGCCTTGGCCCAAGTGTCTACATCAGTTTAAGCCTTGAATGATCCTTCCACTATTTGTAAAACTTAAAGTAGAGTTAAAGTGGAGTAGTACAAACCACTCTAAAATGAGCACTAAAAAAGTCCCACCACTTTTTGGGCTATTTCAACAGGGTGGAACATCACCCCAAACTTCTCTTAAAGAAGTCTCACATTAAGGCTCTTTTTTTTTTCAAGCTGCAAAGCCTTCAATTCATTCTCAGTGGGTTGTGGAAGGGCTCACCCCAAATGGCCTCCTACTCTATCCCCAACATTGCTCACTATGTAGTGAAGTATATAGTGAATAGGGCATTGATTAATTGCGAGTACAACCCTGTATGGATGACCAGAGCTCTAGAGCCATGTAGACAGAGCAGCTAGCGATGTGGTCAGTTGCTGGCTCAATGTGGCTACTGTAAACTACACAATAGTCAGTCACTGAGAGGCAAAGGAACTTTATTAAGGAAGACTTTTATAACTATGTCCTGGACATAGTTATCCACGAATACTCTACTATGCACCAATTTTTCTTAATGGAAAATAACACTTTTCAATATTACGTGACAGTGTCAAGTTTTTACCCATTGAACAAGTCACCTTCCAACCATTATAACCCCACACCCATCACCTAGGGACAAGTTGGTTAGTTGCCTTTGGTCAAGGGCACATTAGCCGTGGATGTTGAAGGAGAAGACAGTGCTGTTCCTTCAAGGACCCCACCCCCACTTTTCCTGTAGTTTATGCAGATGGAACCAGCGAGCATTCAGTCACTAATCAAACTAAGACAAAACTAGTGTGAAGGCAAACGAATTCATCTGCAGTGTGCTGTCCATCTGTCCAGGAATGCTTTTCCTAAGCAGTAAACACTATATTAAAATGTCACAACTTATTTCCTGCTAAGCACTGTGTTTCGGTCTTTTTTTTCTTCCGTGCACCTGCAGTAATTGTGCCACAATAGCTGCACTGTACATAGCACAACATTTTCGTTGTAAAAATAAATAAATAAGGGTAAACAGCAGCTTTTCCAACATGTTTTTTTCTAAATCCACCCCCCCCCCCTTTTCCTCTGCAGTACATGCAGGAGTAATGAGGGGCTACCTGTAATTACATCCAGCTGCTGTCTTCCCTGACGAACGCTAATTGCCAATAATGATTTTGGAGTGCGGTATAAAAAAAAAATATTAATATAAACTAAAAAATGTGCACGATGGTGGGAGCTGGCACCGTGGTGGGAGGCCTTTTGCTTTGGAGAAACCATGTTAATCTCGGTCTTAGTCTTCTGCCGGCTCTGGCGCTCACCTGCTTGCCATGACTTTCATGAGCCGATAATAAGTTTATTGGAGTCATGAGGCCCAGTGTTAGCATAAAGGTCTAGGTGGAGTATGCGAACCTCCTGGAAGCTAACAGAGCAGAGACTGGGGGATAGCGGAGGTGACAGTGGAGGATACTAATGAGATACACGTGTAATTAAAACCACGACTGCCACCGGTAATTAATAAATTGTTGTGCTGCGATGGCGTGTGGCAATAAGAAAATTGGTGAGTCAGGCGCGATGAAATTACATTACACACAGCCCGAGCATGGAGAAGCGGAGGAAAGTAGAAGTGGAGGGGAGGAGAACGCCAGCCTGATCTGAAGCTGGTGCGGATTAGTGCTGATAAATTAAAAGGCACTGGATTGCGACTATACCATTCTGAGCAATCTAGATTTTCAAGCTGATCTGAAATTAGCAAGAGCTTTGAATATTATTTATTTATTTATTTATACTTTACTCACATCAATCTATTCCACTCATTAACTAAGACTCTCCCAATCGTAGAGGAAAGTCACCTATTGCTTCCTTTTGAGTTGCAGCTAGCACAAGTCCACCAGACAGTTCAACACATTAGGAGGAGAATGCTAACTGCCCAGATCTGGTTTGTCAGCTAATTTTATGCTAGCTAACAGTTCTTGGGACTCTTTGGTGGGTTGACGCATCACCGTGATTAGAGCCAATGATCCACTGATGATGGGTCAATTCTTAGACCACCAAACCACTTGGGGGCACCAATAAGCACTTTAATAAACTTCAAAAGACTGGTTTGAAATATGATTTCCTAAGATCATGCTAGGCTTCACAGAGGGTTCTAGAGTTAAATTGTAATTCAAAATTCAAACATTCTTTTGCTCTTTTATCATTTTATGGTAACGTTTGAGTAGTATTTAAAATAACAACAGTCATTTTATTGAACAAAAAAAGTCCTAAAACTTAATTAATTTGAAAAAGGTGACTGAAAAATAGTATCCAAAATATTATGTGATGTTAGCTGTCATGAAGGTGAGGTTATTTATTATAATTTGGACATATAATATTAAGCTGTGGAGTCCTTAAGAAAAGCAGATGGCACTAGGCTGTGTGGCTGATCTGAAACTAGCATGTAGCACCAGGATTAGCTTTGATAAATTTAACATTACTGGATTGCAGCCATACCCTCTGGATATCAACTTATCAGTTTTGATATCGAAAGATAAATCATTTTTAGCTCTGCTTTCCATCTGAGAGGTACGGACTGGGCGGCTGCTCTGAAACTAACATGTAACAACAGGACTAGCTTTGATTAGATGCAGCTAACTTTTATGTTGTGTTTGATCTGTAATAAATTTAAGAAAGGTAGAAGATTTGGTGCTGATCTGAAGTGACAGTGAAGCACCAGGGTTTGATAAATTTAACTCTCTGAGTTAAACAGATTAGAGGGTCATTTATAAGCTGTAGATTGCAGCTGGGTGACACAGTTGCACTACAGGCAGTGTAGACTCCATAGTATTTCAAGGTCTTGAAGTCTTCTGTAAGATGGTAGGTGTGTTCTCCCTGTATCTGTGTGGGTTTTTTTCAGGTGTTTAAGACTCCTCCCAAAATTTGTATGGGCTAGGCGAAATTTCCCAGAGGTGATTGTGTGAGTGCCTGGGTGACTGTGTGCTATTGGCCAGTTGTGAGTTTGTGAGTGACAGGGTGAATGTGTGAAATTAACGTTAATTAATTTCATTAACTGAAACTATACTAACTGAAAGTAAATAATAATTTGAATATGAGAACTATAACAAGATGTTTTGGACAATTCATCAACAAATAAAAAATAAACAAAAATGTGAAAGACTGGTAGATGACCTGTTATTTTTTTTTTGATTCACAAGTGGGAAAAAAAAACAGAAAATGCTGTATTTGTTTACTGTTGTAAGGGCAACGAGAGCAGGGCTATTGAACGGGAGTTGTCTCCCAAAGAATCGATTCTTGTAGCGTCTGGGAGTCGCTTGTATAAACTGTTGGCCAGTGATTCATAGAGTTGATCTCTTGGAGTCGACACATTCTCAGTTTGCAGCGTACTTTGAACTTAAAATGTCAATGTTAAATAAATACAAACGTATTTGACCATTTTCATAATTTGGGATGTTAACATTTTTACTTTTTAAGTTATTGTTTAAGAAACTTAGTAATAAATAATATTAATATATTAAATAATTAATTAAATAAATACTTAATTAAAAATAATTAAACATATTTAAATAACTGAAATGAGACTGAATCCAATACACATTTTAGTCCTAAATCTAAGACAAACTAAATGGAAATCACTAAATCAAAAGTACACAGATGTACATGAATTAAACTGAAACAGCTGTTTGGACAGTATGGGCCTTAACAATTATTGCCTCAGTGTGAGAATATAAAAGCCTTAATGAGAAAATGATGATGTGGGTTTCAGTCCAGCCCCTGTGTTTGGCTCTGTGATGAGACACCCAGCTTTTATCTTTATGTCCGACTCTATTGATTCTTCTCTACAAAGCTTGGGCTTTTTGTCAATAAGATAAGTCTCTACTTCAAAAGAAAGTGAACACACTCCCACAGACGCATATCTCCTCACGTGTAAGACCTCACTGAACAGTTACAACAGCTTATTTTGGCTAAACTGAGCATAATCTTCCAATTACCAGGCATCCTTATGGCCATGCCTTTGCCTCAGGGACTGTTCAGGGGCTCGGACCTCCAGTCGTTAACACGTTTCAAGCTAATGAGGTTGGGAGGGATGTTGTTCAATGCCTAGCATAGCTCCAGATCTTGCTAGGTTAACTAGCACATTAACACCATTAGCATTGATACCTTGTAGACATGGTCAGACACTTCTACTGTCATTAAACCTTGAAAGGGGTCTCCTTAATATCTCAGTAGTATCTCCTTGAAGACTACAAGATCAGATGGAAAGGCAAATGGTTTCCTTAGTCTTCTGCTGATCAGATGTTTTCCACTTGGCTCTTGTTGAACATTAGCGGAAATCACAGTCAAATCTGTCTTCAGATTTGCTGAGATAAACCTCTGTTAACCGACCTTAAAGTCAAATTATCAGGCTTCAGAAATTTCTCAGTTCCTGTTTTGCTGTATCCCTCTGCGAATTTGAAGAAAATTAGCTTTAAAAGCAATGTATAGGATTCTGGATATGGTTCTGCTGTGCTCACAGTAAATCAAACTCACTTTTCCAGTTTGTGCACATCCAGAAGCCCCGCCCTCTAGAGCCATGCAAGGCATTGCTAGGGTTGAGTTTGAGTGGCTGGAGTAGTGTTTTCATCTTCGATACGAGAAACATCATTTGGCAGAGTTTTTTTCCCTAGTGTGTTAACCTAGTGAACAGTGAGAGAACGTGCTCAGAAGTTTTCCAAAAATGTGTTAGATTCAAATCGTGTACAGCACCTTTAATACTCATGAGCCATAAATCAGCAACCATTGAGAAACAAAGCTTCACACTGCTTATGTCCTTACGTGGCTTTGAGTCACTTCTAACTGTGGGAAGCTGGGTTAAACAGTAACTCTTAGCAAAGTCCCACACATTCCAATCTGCATGATGGATGCGACATAAAATAATTGAGAGAAATTAATAGCCAGTGGGAAAAGTCATCGTCATCCATCCATCCACAGATCTTCTTTTTATGAAGCACTCTGTGTGTATAAGGGTAGACCTTTGAACGGTTGAGGCTGTGGGAACCTACGAGTATAACATCCTGTAAAACGGGGCTATCTTATCGGCTCCGCTATGCATTTCAAAGGTTCACATGTTTATTGTTGTGTGTGCAGAGAGCGGTACGTTCTGTGAACCGTGTGTTTATAGATGAGGGGGGGGTGGGGGGGGTGTTGCAGTGGCACCACCCTGCTGTTACTTTTACTTCAAGATTGCGCCTCTGCCATCATCTCCAGAAGAAATGTGGGTTGTAATCTCATTTCTGGTTTCGAAATCTGTCCTGAGCTCCATCTGAAGGTGGATGTGTCAGCCTATCAAACACGAGGCTGAGATATTACTGCTGCTCTATCAGATAGCGCACTATCAGGTAATATACTGTATGTTTGTTATGAAAGGCAAACAAGGCCATATATCCTGCATTTCTTGCCAGAGCTTAATGTACTGTAGGTTAGTCATCCTTTACCTCATTGCCTCAAAATCTAATGACATCTGGAGCTCAGGTCTCAGAAATATACCCTAAAATGAGCCAGCGAACGTTCTTATGGCAATCTTTATACACCCTAGAATTCTTACTCTTTAATGCTTTCAGGACATGTTTATAAAGAAATTTTCAAATCAGCTCTTTATTAATTTTTATAAAGGCACAGTTAATTCCTACCCTGGGGTTTGGTTTAGAGATGTTCCAGGATTGTAATAGCACTCTGATCAAAGCTTTTTTAACATTACTCTGCAAAATACATGTAAATGCCAGCGCTTACAAGATAGCGGTGTGGTGTCTAGACATGTTCTACCAACATGGAACCGGCTCAGTTTCCGTTCACAAAGCTTGTTTTTATCACCTTTCTATTTGAAAGTAAAAGAAAATGTGCAAGGAATTTAAAAACAGGAAAATGCTCTGTCTGTGTGGTTTCTGTGGCTGTGTTCAGTTTGATTCGTGGCGTGCCTTTTACCTCCACTGCTCTCATTCACCAGGTCACCAGCAGGACGCCTTGGGAGCCCCACTCCAAAACACTCACTTTTAACTTAAACAGAAAGAACTTGGCATCATTTCCACGTGTATCAAATATCACTCTGATCTGAACCCATCGTAAACAATGAATAAACCATGATATTTTAGTAACTCTATCTGTTTATCTACAGCTCTGGCAATGCCCTGATTCAGGCCGAGAGTAGCTCTGAAAAAACGTGTAAACACAGACCAGCTCGCTGTAGGAAATCAAGGTTCAAAAATATTGAACAGAACCAGTTCAAGATCCAGAGTTCTTTGAAAAGGGCAAAAAGGAATCTGTGAAGGAATGGAACTATTTTACCTTGTGCAAGGTTGATAAACAACCCTCTTTACCATAAAACTTAATTATAAAGCAATAGCAAACAGGTTTAATTGTAATAATACACATAATGTGACGTAATGTATTATTACTTTATTGTATTATTATTAACACATTCACAAATACACATACACATTTGGAAGCACTGATCTGACATCAGTTTACAGGTTAATAAATACTTAATTATGTTAAATCATTTGTGCTGTTGGAAACAAACTTTGTTCTTTACTCGCACTCACAACACGTCTAATACCTTTTAGAAAAAAATAATTCTTTCACGTTTGCCTTATTTATGATTATGTATTGATTGTAAATATATACCATTTTATACAAGCACCACTTATTGAAAATTTACATTATTTTAACAATAATAATAATAGCGTAGGTGCATAAGACTTGCACAGTACTGTAGGGTTTGGTATATGTTTAAAATTAGAGTTTTGGTTACAGATAAGATCAGGGTCCTGGTTACAATTAGAGTTAGGTTTAAGGGCAGGTTTAAAGCTAAATTTTAGATGTAAGAACTTTACATGTACATTCACGAAGGGCAAACTTTATTTCGTACACATTGTATGAATCCTGGGAATTGTCTTTAAATCAAGTATGTAAAACTTCATCACGACACATGCCTGTACAAGGACACCTTCAGAGGTGCCAAAGGTCCTTTAACAAAGTTTATAGATATATTTAGACCATGATAGCATAGCACTCTCGGTTCAAACAGCATGTCCATGTCCATGTCCATGTCCATTTTGTAATTGTACAGCATATAAATACAGATCAAACATGCCATTTGGCTTCCATGTGGACCACATACACAGGTCCAGTTTGGAATCACGCTGAACTGTTTTTGTTGAAAGTGTACTGAAGAACCTTCAAAGAATCACTCTTCTTAAAGGTGTAATCTACAGTTATTCCGAAGTAGTTTGTGGACTTCATGACCTTTAACAGGAAACATCAGTCTTGGAATTGTAACTTCTCTTTCCCTTCTTCTCAAATCAGTTCATGAAGTAGGAACATTCTCTGGCAAAACACAAACGTCTCCATTACAGATGTGGTCATGGCATTGCTATGACAATTAGAAGTATTAATGGGCCACATGACATCTCTAAATTTTCCTCACACTTAACAAAGCCTGTTCCATTCAGTCACACTCTGGAGGCCATGCTGAAAACATGTTTATTTAGCAGAGCCCTTGGACATCGCCACTGATGTAATGGAAGCTTTGAGGAGATACTGTGTTGGATAAGATTTGATTTGAAAAAAAAATGCAATCATATATATATATATATATTTCTAAGCTGGGTCAAGAAGTTCGAGTGTTAGCAAAGGCAAGGTCAACCTCAACACCCAAAGCACAGGGAAAAGTAATATCTGCAAAAGTCCAGAGTGGAGACCATTCAACACCACAGACATGAAAAGACAGGGAGCGGTCAATATTCTGGTCCTGAGAAAAGGAAATAGACAAGAAAGGAAAACATATGTGAATGAAGGACAGTAGTTGCTGGGAGGTGACAAAATTTGAAAAGATCAAGACTTATGTATTGCTAAAAACAGCCACTTCATATTTCACATTTTAAATCACTTCCTCAGACTCTTTTATGTTCCTGAAGAAGAGCTACAGAAACAGTGCTGTAAACTGTTAGCGATAGCATTATACCAACACTCACTTTTAACTTAAACTTGGCATAATTTCCACATGTATTAAATAACACTATGATCTGAACCCGTCTCTGACTCACTTATATTCATGAAGAAGAGCTACAGAAACAGTGCTGTAAACTGTTAGCAATAGCATAATACAAACACAAATCCCTGCCTTGTCTAATCTTTTGGAGCTTAGAGCTAAGATTGGAGTTTGAAGTTGAGGGTTAGAGTTAATGTTTGGGTGCACATTCATGGTCATGCTAGGTTTGTGTCCATGAGTTTTCACATCCGAAACTCAATGTAATCATCAACACAACTTTGGTTTGAAAACGAGAGATATTATACAGTTTTTTGCAGATTACGTAACACAGTGCAAGCTACCAAACTCATCCCTGAGCGCTTTTTCATTTTTGCCTCTGTTGCTGTAGAGAACAAATTATTAGTCATATATACGTTATATTGCCAAAAGTATTGCCATAAATGATTTGCTAATCCAGAGAACATATCTCCAGTGCTCTAGAGTCCAGTGGTTGCATGCCTTACACCACTGCGTCTGACACTTTTCATTGCATTTTGTGATATAAGGCTTGGATGCAGCTGCTCACAGAAACTCATTCCATGAAACTCTCTACACAATGTTCTTTAGCTAACCTGAATGCCAAACCTCAAGTTGGGACATCTGTAGCGGCTGATGCTACAGAAAGTTAGTGACATCTTTGCACTATGTGCCTCAGCATCTGCTGATTTCACGCTGTAATTTTAAGTGGCCTGCCACTTTGCTGTCGTTCCCAATTTCTTCTAATATGTTATACCACTGACAGCTGACTGTGGAATATTTAGTAGCGAGGAAATTTCACGACTGGACTTGTTGCACAGGTGGCATCCTATCACAGTACCACTCTGGAATTCACTGAGCCCCTGAGAGTGACCCATTCTTTTACAAATGTTTGTAGAAGCAGTCTGCATAGGGGTTTGGATTTATAAACCTGTGGCCATGGAAGCGATTGGAACACCTGAATTCTAAGATTGGGATGGGCGCATGAATACTTTATAATATGTGTGTGTACTGTCCAAACACAGGTTGGTAGGTCCAGAGTGTGCTCTTGCGTTAGTGGACAATAATTCTGGGCAGTCTCTGGACACAGTATGACCCTGATCAAGATGAATGTTTTATAGATGATGAATGAATAAATGAA
>NC_089800.1:78112871-78245371 GCF_029633855.1 Hoplias malabaricus
AAAGCGAACTCTGGGACCTCACCGAAACTGTCTTTTTGTCCGCTCCCGGTGAAGTTTCCAAAGAGTTTCCAACGTCTCCCTGCAACAAACACAACAAGAACAACAAAGATTTAAAGCCGTGCGGCTAGACTTTTCCTGAACTTGTAGTTCTTTTTTATGAGAACTCAGCCAGCTTCTGTGCATAGGTGGCGCTGTTTTTTAGAATCTCCAGGTTCATAACAAAGACACGGGCAGGTGTGGCCTAAAGGTCAGGGAAATGAACTTGGGGCCAAAGGGTTACAGGTTCTATTACATTAACTTGCAGGAAAATTGTGGGTGGGGCCTAAAGAAACAGCACTGTCTCCTCCCTCAACATTCACAGTTGAAGGGCCCTTGAGCAAGGCACCTAAATGCCAACTGACCCAATGGTACTGAGACGGATGACTACTGGTCTCTGTGTGTATGTGTGTGTGTGTGTGTGTGTGTGTGTGTGTACGCACACTAGGACTAGGGTTAAGATTAGGGTTAGGGTTGAAGCTAGGGCTAGTGGTAAATACAAGATTAAGGCTGATTTAAGGCTGCGTAGCCTTCGGACATCCCTGTGTAAATCCACAAAGTGTGAACTATAGTTGGTACACATTGTATAAATCGTGGGATCTGTCTTGTAGTCAAATACGTGTGGGTTCAGATTGAGCTCAGGCTGCGAAGAGGAACAAGGACCTTGGGCTTGAAGTGAGCAGTGTCTTCCCACCATGGAGAGGCACGGCAGCTCACGGCTCGAGGGGCTCAGCAGGTGCTCGCTTTCACGCGTGCACGTCTACCTACTCACCTGCTCTCTCGCGCACGCTTGATCTCCCCATTGTTGAGATTCTTCAGTCAGACCTCAGAGCTATTGTGATGAAGCGGTAATTGCCTCAGCGGTGGAAAGAAACAATAACAACAAGACGAAAATGCAACACACATGCCACCAAACTCTCTCTCTCTCTCTCTCTCTCTCTGTGTGTGTGTGTGTGTGTGTGTGTGTGTGTGTGTGTGTGTGTGTGTGTGATCAGAGCTGAAGGCCGATGTGAAGAAAGTCAGTAGACAGTTGAGTCAAAGCAGTGGAAATCACCTGCTACACCACTCTCTCTCTCTCTCTCTCTCTCTCTCTCTCTCTCTCTCTCGAACACCTGCAGACACCACGCGGAGGAAAAGAGTCAGTTAACCGAGAGAAATCTTCACATATTAGGACACCTTTTAGCTTCTTTCAGCAGTGGAACATCTCCAGAGAAGCTGATGAACTCACTTTCCACCCGAACACTGACATTAAAGGGGACACAGTCTCCCCCTTTTCCACCAGTGACGGTTCTGGGTCTTAATGAAATGTCTAAGCCATGTTTAGGTCAAAACACAGCAAGGACCAAACCCCACAGCACTGTTCTGAACGGCCGGTTCCTTTAAGGGATAATGAGCTCTCTGTTCCCCCCGACCCCGAGCACAGGAGGAGGCACTGGTTTTTAGTTTCTCTTATTTCTCTGTGCTCACTTTTTGCAGGTAGTTTTTTACTAATCTGTGCTTTATCCAAGAAGCAGGGAGTCAAACCCTGGCCTTAAAGGCAATGCCCTTCTCATGTAAGTCTTTAGCACACATTGTATTTCGCTGCTGGGCGATTTGTTGATAAAGGGTCTTTAGATTCAGGTTACTGTCCAGACCACCGGTGTCACTTTGCCCCAAAACTGAAAGAGCCCCCCTTTCTCTCTCTCTTTCTCTTCCAGCAACAAGCTGAGCAAATGACAACGCACGCTCATGTCACACAAAAAACTCCTTGCACAAAAAAAAAGGACAAAATTTGGTCCAATTTTTTTTTTTTTTTTTTTTTTTTTTGGCGAGCTCAGCCGAGGCTGGAGGTCAGCAGGGATTTTTCGGCTGTTCCCCCCCACCACCCCCCTTTTCAGCGCTGCCGCCTGCCGCCCACTCGGCACGGCCGTCCTTTTGAGCGAGGCGGCTCGGCCACCTGCTTGCATTGTGGCCGGCAGCTTTGGAGCACAGCGGGGGGGCCTGCGGGGACGGCCGAGCCGGCAACATGTTCCGGCGAGTTTGTTTGGAAACGGGCGGTCCGGGCCAGAGCGCCGCTCGGGAGGAGGACGAAGCCAAGCACAGCTGACAGACACACACACGCCCACTCTCTCTCTCTCTCTCTCTCTCTCTCTCTCTCTCTCTCTCCATTACCGCCTGCCTCCTCCGGCTTTTAACGCTTCTCCTTCCTACCCCAACTACACCCCCCCCCCCCTCCCTGCAGGGGTCCCAAATCACAGCTTAATTGGCCATTCTTCTGTGGACGACCGTCGGCTTGGCATTTGGGTCCCACAGGTGTGATGTCATCACTAATCGTAGGGTGGCGGTGGGTTGTTATGTTCTCGTCGACTGCTCCACACATAATGCTAAAATATGAGTAGTGTCCATAAGCATGTCAAATACTAAAGGAACCATACTGGGAGGGGGGGGGGGGGGGGTCCACTAGCACTCAGTGGGTGTCAGAACTCCAGCGGTAGATGGGTAGGGCCTTTGAGAAGACAAAGGGTTAACCAGTAGAGGTTGTGTTAACATCCAATCACTGGGATCTGATCATGGATAGAGGATCATCACCCAATCATGATGCAGCGCTGAATTCAGTCTGTTCACACACATTCAGATTTGATTTGATTCTGGAATCAAAGCACTTAGACCCAAACCGATTCCAAACACAAACGTGTTCACACTTGTCTGTTAAAAGTGGATTAATGTGGGATCCATATAGAGTGCTCTTTTAATGCCTGTTAAACAAGGCCTGAGGAAGCACTCATTAACCCACATTCTACCAACACTGCACCAGTGAAGGTCCATGCAAATGAACCCAATTGCCACTTAATTAACACAGAACCAGAGCAGTGTGAACAGCTGTTAGACCGAGGTGAGGTTAGTGTAAAAGCCCCTTTCTTTCAAACAGGAGAACAGAGGCTTTTCCTCAAGTTTCTGGTTGAGGGCGTATTTACCTCAAAATGAGGTCGGAATCTGGAGAATATCAGTAAATACTTTGATGTTGCTTCAGCTGCTGAAAACGAGCTGAGCTTGAGGTCAGTGCCACGTGTATTTGGAAACATCCCTGTTGCATTTGACCGAACATTACTGAGCCGCTCAGAAACAGCATGAACTAGGTCCGGCTTTGAGTGCACAAAGCAACAAAGGTATATAGTAAATAAGATCCACAACCTTAACAATTGTTTGGAAGATGAAGGCAATGCCTGCTCTTAAGAGACACTGATGAGTGCATAGGAGATAGCTGTGGTTGTAGCATGAAATAGGAGGATAAATTCTAGGGAGAAATCAAAACCAATCCTGTAACAAACCTAGCGTGAAATAGCATCCACTCATTTTGTTCGATGCCCTGTTGTTAGCTATGTTTCTACTATTAGGGTATTACTATTACTATTGTGTGTCATACATCTCATTCAGTGAGTAATGTTTGTTTATTTGAGCTCAGCTTTATTTGATTTTTTAAAATTAGAATCTCTTAATTTGCTGAGGAAAAAAATGAGTGGCTGCTTTAACATTAGACCCAGATTTAATAAGGAAAATTAAGGCTAAAGCGCATTAATGTGCATAACGCATTAATTCTGACACGTCGCTTGCAGTGAGGATCCCATGTTAAAGCCCACCAGTGCCCACACTGTGAAACATGACCACACAATGAAGCTGATTCTGATTCTGCTGCACATCTAACATCGAATGCAGAGCGTTTAGAAGTGCCCCGCCCCCTCGTCTGCGCTGGACCTGTGTTTATGTGCGAGACAAAAGACAAGAAATAAGCGCAATGAATAAACAGAGAAGAAAGAGAACTGAGGGAAAACAGCTAAAATCCAGAGCTTCTGCTCCTCGCTCCCCACTCCTGTGCGCTCGGGGTTGGGGTGAAATGCGTGTTGCTCATTTTCATTTAAAGGAACAGATGCCATTCTAAACAGGGCTCTTTAGATAGGGGGAGAACACTGCTGTGCTGTTTGATCCTTGTAGTATTTTGATCAAAGCCATTTTTCTTTGTGTGTGTGTTCAGGGTGTTACCTCACGACTGTGAATAAATGTTGGCTGAGGATGTGGGACTGGATTTAGGACACATTCTTACTGTCGTATAGACAGGGGCAGCCCACCTGAACAAGCCCTTCTGCTCCCAACGGTCTAATCTACAGTGGTTTATATATCACCACGCTCTTCTTAAAGGTCCCTCTGAGGGAACAGCAGGGCCACACGCTCACCAGTGGCTCTCAGGGGCCACGCAGGCACACTATTACTTTCAGAGGTAATGGGTCTCATTTTGATAATTCATGGGGTACATGCGATCCCCCTTAATGACCAAAGACCAGGGGAGCACTTCTGGTTTTTTTACTAATTCATGAACCTGCTGTCTGCAAATTTTTGTGCACACACAACAGCGACCATAACATTAAAATCACCCCCCTATTTCTAGAAACATTGTCCTTTGGATATAGGTGCTGTCTGTAGTTCTTTAAAGCTTTAAAGCCCACATTAACCTGATTCCTCAATGGTCAGGACCCCCAGAGTACCACCATAGAGCTTATTTTAGCGGTGGAGCATTCTCAGCTCTGCAGTGACACTGACGTTATTTTGGTAGGTGTGGATCAGACACAGCAGTGGCTGCTGGAGGTTTTGAACACTGTGTCGACTCACTGTTCAGAAGACTAAAAGCCATCACAGCAGCAAAGAAGGGACATAATACCTATCAATACCCTTGGTTTCTAACTTTTGGCCATGTTGTGTATTAGTAGCAGCTACAGTTTCGCAACTCAGCAGCTCAAAGAGTGGGAAGGGAAAGAGACAGTGTCATCCGTTGAGCAGCGATGTTGGGCTCAGATCTCCAGACACACTGTGACCTTGAAACTGAAACTTTCCATGCTGCATTACACAACATATGGCAATGATAACACTCCATCGTGCTTCAAATGTCAGCTCTGATGGCCCGCTGATAGTCATTCAGGGACGCTGGTATGGTTTATTCATGAAACATCCATCTCTCGTGTCATTTCTGGGGCATTTGTTAGCGTTGCTAGCGCCATTAGCGCAGAAGGTGACACGACCAGAAGTGAGTTTCTAAATGCCAGCGAGTTTCAGCGGGTTGTTTTGTCTTTAACTGGAAAAAAATTGAGGGGGTGAACAGTTTGAAAAAGAAATAAAAGGAAAAAAAATGAATCAGAAAAACCTAGAAGACACATTTTATTTCTAATTTTGAGATTTTTATAAGAACAGTAAAGAAAACAATATTTAGGCTGTTTACAGACATTGTTTACTTGTTTTAGGTAATTTATAAACTAAAACATACATCAGGACTCTAAAAGGAACATATGTGTTTATTCCTGTGTAATAACACTGTATAAAATAATGTAATTACATGTAATAAGGTAAGTGAGGTAATATCGTTAGATAATTTGACTTATTATGTTAAAAGGCACTTTCAGAATGAGGTATGTGTGTTTATATATATATATATATATATATATATATATGTAATAACACAAACTGTTATGGGTGATTACCCTCACATTGCAACAACAGAGAATGACTCACGACAGCCGACTAAACCTGTACCTTCCATCAGCAGTACTACTGTGCCTGGGGTAAAGCTGCAAAAGGAGGCATGCAGGCTTTGCACGTGCACATACATACAACACCACCCACCCACCCCCTCCCCACACACACACACACAGACGGCAACACACTCACAATGCTGACATGACTTCAGCATTTTCAGAGTCAAGGAGAGGTAGATTGAGGACGGTGGTTTTTAGGCCGAGTGAGGTGACAAGGCATAGAGAGAGAGAGAGAGAGAGAGAGAGAGAGAGAGAGAGAGAGAGAGAGAGAGAGAGAGAGAAGGGACCTCAGGGGGAAAACACCTGGGCAAGTGAGGCACGGGCCAGAGGAGATGAAAGGGAGCTAGAGCAGCTTTTTGATAGCCCTCTTCAAAGCCCTACAACCAGAGAGAAAGAGAAACTCTCGGAAGAGTGCGCGCTCACCTGCTATATCTGGCACAGCAGGCTTCCGCTGCAACTTTTGCTTTCATCAGCCCTTCCTCTTCCTCCTCTTTTTCTTTCTCGTCGTTCCTCAGCATTCAGGGAAATCACCATTTTTTTTTCTTTCTGCTGCCTCTTCTTTTTCACTGAAGTGGCTGGTTTACACTGCAACATCTCAGGTATGAGACAAAGGCCATGTTGTCTCCAGTGGTGGAGGTGGAGGTGGAGGTGGAATATGGGTGAAGCCTTGCGAGTGTATATATATATATTTTTTTTTTTTTCTTTACTCATTCAGTGCATCTAACTAGTGACATTTACAGCCCACCTTGAAAAAATCCACCTCATGTGTCATCATGCAAATCCTGCGTCCTGGTGGGTGGTGCTGTACACTCTCCAGATCAAAGGTTCCTCTGTGGTTCCTGGCTTGGATGCTTGGGCAAAATGAGATAATATTTTAAGTTTTGAAGCTTATGATCTTTGATGAACCATCAACTGAACAGTCTTTGAGGGAACTAAGTTGCTCTAAGAATTTGAAGTACATTTGCCAAAGTCTGTGATCACCTTATATATTGCCAGGCATTGAACACAACATATTAAATACAATTGGTTTTCTGAGGAGATTAGGATGAAATGAATTCTCATGAGCAAACTTTAAGATGACTTGAAAACTCGGTAAATAGCATCAAAAACATTTAAAAGAATCTTTATGAACTGCTTAACAGCTGTATAGGTCCAGCTATTTTATCTTAAATCTAGTGCTACTGGGTGGCACGGTGGCGCAGCAGGTAGTGTCACAGTCACACAGCTCCGGGACCTGGAGGTTGTGGGTTCAATTCCCGCTCCGGGTGACTGTCTGTGAGGAGTTGGTGTGTTCTCCCCGTGTCTGCGTTGGTTTTCTCCGGGTGCTCCGGTTTCCTCCCACAGTCCAAAAAACACACCTTGCTTTTTGAGTGTGTGTGTGTCTGTGTTGCCCTGTGAAGGACTGGCGCCCCCTCCAGGGTGTATTCCCGCCTTGCGCCCAATGATTCCAGGTAGGCTCTGGACCCACCGCGACCCTTACAGATAATGAATGAATGAATGAATCTAGTGCTACCTTAAATCCAACTCTGCCTTAAATCCAAACGCAGCTGAAAGAGGCACAATAAAAAACAGAATAACTAAATACAACAAGATCTAGAGTCCATCAATTTAAAATAATTGCTACACTAAATCCACTACTATACATCCACTGCCACTTTAAGTCTACTGCTAACTTGAATCCATTGATACCTCAAATTCACTGCCACATTAAATCACCTGCTACTTTACCTGCGCTGCCAAATTAAATAAACTGATACCTTTAATCCACTGCTGCCTTATAGCTGCCAAAATATATAAGAAACAGTATTGTTCAGAGATGGAGTTATGAGGAAATGTCCTTAAAAGTTTAGAAAAGAGAGAATGTGTGACTCCTTTTGGGCTAACACCAACATTGTCACCATCAGATGAATAGTTTCTGAGAGATCTCACTCATTACACTGTACTAAAACAGACTGTTCCCAGGGTTTGTACAGTGGGTACTAAATATGTTCCCAACTTCACAGATGGACACATGAATTTCCAGTGCCAACCCAGGGTGAAAAAGCCGGCCTTGAACTAACCCTATCCCTAATCCTAAACATAACTGCAATCTGTAAACTTAATGACTGTAAAATAATCATCACTCATAATCAGAACAGTTAAATATTCCCTGGGGTGTTCTTTTTCATAAAATCTACCAAATTTCTTAAGAATTTATTCAAGATTGATTTCAAATTCATGGGCACAGTCCTCCACTAAAATAGACGCCCAGAACTTAAGTGCGCTAGGATGAATAGTAGCAGGTGTGAGGGACATGTGAGGAATATTAGTGTGTTTATTAGAGAAGGAACATTGGTGTTGCCTTCTATCAGCGCTGGAGAAAAGAACATCCCAGATCCCTCGACTAACGATATTTATGCACCCGCACGGCGACGCTGGTAATCAATCATTAATATTCACACATCCGTATCTCATAGAGAGGCTACCAAACAGTCACACACACAAACACACACACATGCATGCATTCAAGTCACATAAACTTGCAATGCCCTGATGCTCTCGCTGACATTCAGCTGTCCCCAGTGCACCTATGGGAGACATATTCACAATGTGTTCACAGAGATAAACAGCCAAATGTGCATTCACCCTCACATTCCCCCTTCGCACAAACTCCAATCCATGAGAGAAGACATTCCGCTCATAAATCTGGATTAAAACCATTACACTTGTGGATGATGCAATTTGTCAACTTGGGTTTGAAATACACCGTTCATGACTTCTCGACTTTTTCAAAAGGCGTCACTCTTTTAAACTCTTGCTAATTGCCTTATTGCAAAAATATGAATTATTTCATACTTTCAGTTTACTGCGGAAGTTCAGAAAGCAGGTTGAAACCGCAGATACTCTTCAGTTGGGTTTTATATTTTAAGTAAAAGATTGGTTAATTAATTCATTATTTGGATTTCTGCATCCTACTCAGGGTGTGGCCGGAGCCTACACACAATCACTGCCCACATAAGTGTTTGGACTGTGGGAGTAAATCTGAGGACCTGGAGGTGCTTCTAGAATCAGACTGGAGTTCAACAGTGTACCAAGGCCTTTGGTCCCTGAAGTCCTGACCAATGGGAGAGCTTACCCTTATATCTAACTATGTGTACCTATATACACACCTGGATATCAGGAGAACAAAACTCCTGACAGGATCTTTTATTGGGATTGGCCATTTGAAGAACTTGATCCCTTCTGTTTACAAGCAAACGGAATAAGGAAAGGTTTAAATACAACAAACCTTACTAAAAATAGTATTATATAATAAATTGAAATGAGCAAAATAGCTGATTTTTTTTTCTTCAGTGAATTCCATCACATTTACCACCAAGAGAAAAACATCTGTAACATATTTTGATGCCAGTTAGAAGAAGGAAAAAAACAGATTAATTTACTTTGTATATACAGAAATAGAATGCAACTGTACTTGTGTAATAACTGTGTAATTAATTATGTAATAATGTAATCATATTGGAATAGTCTAGCAAAACGACGGTAGTAACATGCAGCTAATATGAGCTAATCCTGTTGGGTTTAGAGAGTTAAATGTTGGCTCTGCTTTGCGTTTTCATAAGTGATGAAGCCTTAAAGACTGGGGGGCTGGGACTTAACGTGTGTTATTGCCTTTCTTTCTTTCTTTTTTTCAGAAGCCTGAGAGGAGAGCCAATGATTGCACAATCGTACTTTTTTATTGTTCCCAGCTGCTGAAATGATTACTAAATGTCAGTAAGATGCAACATTTCCTGTGAAATTACTGACAGTAATCACTTCCCCTCCCAGCGCCGCACACTCTCTAATATGAACACAGTCCGCCTTGATGCTACACAGCCCGGCCTTCCTCATCTTCCTTATTGAATTCCTCTTCCTCCAAACCCAATCACGGTAACCACGCTCACTGCATCACTCCCTCATTGAGTGACTGCACCTCCTGGCATGTTTAGTATTAACGTGTTGCTGCTTTGCATTTCTCCGCGGAGGGACCCTCCATCACCAGGAGTTTGGGGGCTGAGGTTGGGTTGCAGCCTCGCGAGGACAGCGCCCACACTTTCATCTCCTCTTTCCTCGGTTTCCCAAAAGCAGTTAGATGCCGCTGTGTGTTTGTGTTAGATGGAGGTGTCGATGACAAAATGACGATCGCTGAAAAGTAGGCGAAAAAATATATGAAGCTCTACTCACCGGCCATTTTATTGGAAATGTCTTCTTTATACCTTTCTAAAGCACTTTGGACACTCTGGAGCTGCCATATTTAGACCTAAGCTCATCAAACTAGAGGGATTTGAAGCTCCCCGTCATTGGGCTCTGGAGTTGTATTTGTGATCCAGAACTAGACTTTGAGGATCTGTAACTGACAATCCTCACAGCAATGTAACAAGGTTTACTGTAAAGCAAAGTCCAAGTGTCGGATGAGTAAGTGTCCACAGGGATGGAGTGGAGTGGGGTTGGAGTAACTGAAGCAAAACTACGAAAAGTAGAGAGAGTTGTTTGTAGGGCAGAGGGTAAGAAGTTGAAGAGATGTTATGTTGTTAAAGTAATGCTCCTTCCAGCTCAAACTGATAATCCTGAGAATGATCCCCCTGGAGCTGGGTTTTCATGGTGGGTTTCAGCCATGAGTGCCGCATGCATCACAAAAAATCTAATCAAAGACCAACATTAATAGAGGAATGTCGTCTTACAAGAGTCGCCACTTCCCAGGAAAGTAACCATGAGGACACACAGCCTTCTGCAAGAGGACAACAAGCATCTAACAAGAGTTTGGCTCAAAAGAAAAAAAAACCCAAACAAACCTTCCCTCGATTTCCTGCCTGCTACCTTGTTAGTCCCGGCGATTATTAAAAAGCTGGCGGCCTGTTTGATCTACAGAACAGATAATACTCCTGCCATCTTTCTCTCCCCGTTTCACGCCCACATGTGCGGCATAAAGAGAATTATTCATTGTTTTTTTTTTTTTTTTTTCTTCTTTCCACCAAGCAACAAAAGTGTGCCAGCTCAAAGAGCATCTGCCTTCCCAGTTAATTTAATGTTTCGTCTGCTTCCAAATTCATTGATGATTTGGGGTTGATTCATGGAATCCGTAGAATGTGCCAGGTTTTGTGAGGGGGAAATGAAATGGCTGCATTCTTGAAGAGGAAAAAAAAAGGAATACAGCTGTCAGATATACATAATTATAGTTTTTCTTTCTGTCCAAGGACTGTCCGTTGGTGTCAGTGTGTGAGAGAACGTGGTGGACTGGGTCAGTTCCATGAGAACTGTCCTGGAGTAGTCCATCTGTAGGAGAAAAGTAATAAATTGCTGTTGTTACATTGTTGTATGTGTGTAACTACACCTTTATTACTGCAGGTTGAAATAATGTGGTAGAATAATGGATTTTTCTTCCCATGCGAAGATTTTCAAGACCATTTTGTGCTGTGTCTGGTGCAACTTAATTCTCTTGTTTTTAGGGAAGATCCATCTGTTTGTTTTGTGGCATGTTTCTAGGAATTATTCTGTCACATTGCTTTGTTTTTCTCTTCAACCTTGCAGGCTCGTTTCTGCTTTTGGTCTTTTTTTTCTTTTATACAGCACATTTAGTTCGAGAGAAAGTGTGTGTGTCTGTCTCTGTGTGTGTGTGTTGTCGGTTATGTATTAAAAGAATATTCTTACCATTATAGCCTTTGTAAATAAGACTTATTGAGACTTGTTCATTTTTGCCACATTTTTATTGGTCGTTGTGTAATGAATACAGTCTCAGCTGAGGCACAAGTTCACTGTTTAATATTCCAGCAGTGATCATAAATTGGGCATTAGGCCAAAGTCTTAGTCCCCTGAGAGAACTGCATTAGGAGAGTTCTTTGCACACAGGCTGTAAGGGTCTGTCTAGACTGTCACTGGAAGAAATACACGTTTTTATTAGTAATGCATATGATTTTATGTCCAAAATGTCCGTGCTTGTTCATTTCAAAATAACTCTTTGATTTAGTCAAGAATATTTGTAGTTAAATATGGCCAATCTATGTTTCCATTACGTTATGGAAAATGTGAACAAACCTCAGCAATATTTGGAGACAACAGTCCTATTCCAATTTGTCTTTTTTTTTCTTTTCAAAACTGTCCATAGTTGTGAACGTGTGACTGAATATTTGAGTGTGTGAAGTCCTGTGATAGACTGATTGACTGGTGCCCTGTCCTGGGTCAGTTAAACATGTAAACTGTCCTACAGTAGGACATTTGTAACCACAGAAATTATAGATTGCGCTTATTACATTGTTGTAAACTTGTACCTACACCTTTATTACAGCCAGTTGTATATAACTTGGCCCCAAATCCATGAAATTGTGGAAAACAAGCCCTGAATAAATTTTCAAAAAATATGTTCAGTAGTGTGTTTGTGATTTTTATAATTATTATTATTTTATTTATTTTTTTTTTTATATATATATATTTTTTTGGATGAAAAATGAAGAGTTTCTAAATTGATTTCACTAGGACTAATTGAGCTGAAAGGAAGAATAAACTTTTGCACAGAGCTGTGTAAATGTATTTTTAATCCTTCATTTGAATAGTTTACTCAGCCGGACGGTGAAGTGGTGAGGGACTTTGTACAACCCACCTGCACCGCACATTCTAACAATGCAGTGTTAATAATTTAAGGTTAGACGGGGACATCCCAGCGTGAGTCTTCCAAAGACGCACCTGTTCCCTGCTCTGACTTAGTCAGCTCTTAAGAAGGGGATGTCAGAGCGGCAGGGGGTTTCCTGTGTGTCACAACGACCCATGAACGCTCAAAAATCAGATCAGTCTCATTCTTTCAAATGGGTTTAATTTAGTTTCAATCTCTGTGGTGTTCGATGTATGAGGCGGTTAGTTATTAGACAGCAAACATCAGAAAACCACTGACAGACGCCTCACATTATCCACCATAGTATCAACCAAAACATTAAAACCCCTAATTAAGTGGCTAGCACATGTCAGATGGATGTCCACATAAATGGCAGTGGACATAGAGTGTCTCAGCAGAACACTGTCCACAGCATCACTTTATCTGTGTGCCATCTCACTTCAAACAGCTCTAATTTACATTTGTACACTGATTTATGCTGTTGGAAACATTTAATACATTTTTATTTTACTTTTATAACTATGTAATTACATAGTTATAATACATGTAAAAACCATGTATTAATTATTTTACACTATTACACTATTACAGATAGATTACGGTAGTGTGGCTTCTAACTGCAACCTCATCAGTCATAACAGCATTTTTGAGTAATAACATTAGCATAAATTGACTCATATAAATAACCTTTTACCATCAAGGCTTTCTGAATGCAGCAGAAGGTGTGTAATTAATTGCATTTGAGAATTTACACTAGATTTGTGCAGATGAGACTATTTTAAAATGCAAATATTTAGCCAGATGTAGTGATGGGCTTATAACATGGGAATAAAACATGCTATTTTATTATAATTTTGTTATTTCTGTATTGATTCTTATTACATATTTATAAATACGGTACTGTATTTAAGTAAAATTAGCACAATTACATTGCTCAGTTACACATGTAAATTCTACTAAAATAGGCCATCTGTAATTGAGAAAATAATAACCAATTGTTATATAGTTGTAAAAATGTAACTACACCTTTATTACATTGCGTTTATATAACGTGGTTCCAAATCTGTTTTTTAAACAGATAATGTATTTTTTTTAGCTTGCTAACCACACTGGAATGACCCCCAGCACCCACCACCAAGCATATGACACCCCCTCGTCCCAGACACTGGCAGCTCTTGCTACCAATCATGAAGTCTGTTAGCAGGACAGATGATTGGGTTCACACTAACAATAGTGCAAAATTGCTCCAATCTCAAAGCGCATTTTCACTGGAGCATTTACTGCACTGGCTGAAGTCTTCCACACCTGCTCGTCCGCTCTTTCTTTTTTTATTTTTTAGTATTCTGGTTATTCCCAGTCAGAGCCAAAGCACATAAATCAGCCATCAGTCCAGTGGAGATTGAAGTTGAGGGGGTGTTGGAAAAATTTTTTTTGAAGAGACAGCGGAATACAGAGAGGGGAGATCTGAAAAGATGATCCAGGAATATTGTGTGGTGCACTGAGGCCTGCATCAGTTAGAGTCACACTCTAAGAACTTCGGATTGGCAAAGTAAGCCTGGAGAGGGAACATCTTGTGATCGCACTTCGGTTTCTTTTTTCTTGCTTTCTTCTTCTTCTTTTTCTTTTTCTTGTTTTTAATTTATTTTTTTATTTATTTTTTGGTCCCTCGCCAGCCTGTGTTTCCAGCCAAGATAGGGGAAAAAAGGAGAGTTGTCTAAACCTGGTAGACAGCACAGAATGTGCGAATTGACAGGTATTCCGTTGCCTGCCAAAATCAGCTGTCTGAATCTTCCGCCATCGCAAGATCTGCCTTAAATAATTCAGCGAGTGGATACGCCTTCAGTGACATTCTCTCTGACACACTCGCTGCAGAGTCAATTACTCGCAGAAAACTTTGCTGTGAGGATGGGATACAATGACGCAAGCTTGTTCTGGGGTTGTCGTGTTAATACCATTTATTACATGTTAACGACATAAAATGGCTCTGCCTAAGACTGAAAGACTAATTTGTAGCTTGTAAAATGAGTACTATTTATGTTCATGAATGGACATGAGGTTTTTCTAACAACCCAGCATGAAAAACCAGTCTTAAAACCTTACTAAAAAATGAAGCAAGACCCTGAACCTAACATTAAACCTACCTCTGACCCCAACTTTAAATATTAGTGTAACACTAACGTCCAAAACTTTAAAACCAGCAGTGCTTTGTGCTTGTTTAGTGACATCTCTAACACCTAATGATAAACCTAACCATAAATTTAATTTGAAAATGTAACTGTAGACCTAACACTAAGCTCCAAAAGATTAGAAACTGCATCTACTCTAAGCCTTAAAACTCTACTCCAAACACATAACCCTAAAGTTAATCAGAAACCCAACTGAAAACTCTCAAAAAAATTTGAAAAATTATTCACTGCCTCTATGAGTGCTAAATTAAGCTGCTTGTGTGTGTGTGTGTGTGTGTGTGTGTGTGTGTGTGTGTGTGTGTGAGAGAGAGAGTTTATGCTTAATATCCCAAAGGGGTTAATGAAGTATCACTTCCCTTTTGCCTCTTAATTATACTTAAAAAAAAAATAGTGAAAGTGTAAAACCCAACAGAAACCAAAACCCATTCCAAGTGAATTAGCTGACTTGTTTAGTCCTTTTTTGGTGTCGAGGAACAAGAGGGTCATCTATCTTTTAATAAAATCTCCTCTTTAAAAGAATAAGCAAAATTTTAACCTTAAAATGATAACTTCAAAATGCTTGTGATGCTTCACTGACATATAAGAGGATGGACAGAGCCTCTGTAGTAGCTATTCTGGGCTCAGCACTACAGAAATTGCACTATGTATCTTTTGGAGAGGGTAGGAAACCACACAGTGGTGTAAAAATGAATTACATTAGGGGGAGCCCCATTAGCAGTCAAAAATAAATAAATAAACAAATATGTAAATAAAACATTTTAAAAATAATAAAAATAATAAAAAGTCTTACCTTTGTGACAATGCACCACAGATCCAAAAATTCGTAACGTTTAGCATTAGCTCTGTGTGTAAAAAAAAGCTTCCAATTTGGTGATAAGGACTTATTACATTATCATTTCAATCGTGTTTTAGTTTTCCTGATGAACTTATCAATTTTCACCCAATCACCTCTCAGTTCTCGGCATTTCCATCTAATAGCTAGGCCTCCCTCAATAACAAGCAATGCAACCTACCTGGCAGGGTGAGGGTAAGCACATGCTTCCTCTGAGACAAGAGGAGCCAATCAAAATTTCATCGTAAACTGGGCAGGAGCATGGCAACTGCCCAGATCTGCCACATTAGCCAACGCACACCCATGCTACCTAGCACTGGACTTTGGCGACGCTGGGAGATGAAGCTATGATGCTAATTACTCTCTGGGCTCTCTAGGACTCTTAATCTGGTGGGACAATTTTTTAATGTGGAAAGGAGACAAAAACAAGGTGAAAATATTTCACCAACTAAACCCGCAAACCAAAACTAACTCACAATGTTAGCACTCCCATGTTAATGCATTCGCACTACAGCAAGAGGTACATAAACCTACACACACATCTGATTGGCATAAACCTCTGGAGGTGCATCACATGCTTCTCGAACTGGCTTTGGCACACCTGCGGCAGGATCTGGACACACTGGAGCCAGATGAGAGCTCTCTGAAGTGGACGCCAGCAGATGAAAGAGACTTCGCTGTAGGATTAGCTACCGTTTTGCATGCCTTGATGACTCGGGAATGGAAGCTTTAATAATCTTTATTATGAAATTACGACCAAAAATATGCTCCCAATGTAATTCTGTATTCATCTTCTACACAAACATGGCAAGGGAAGCGAAGGAAGCCCATTGCTACCAGTGGAGGGTAGAAACAGGGTTATGTACTTGATGCATTGACTTCATCTTCATGTAATGATTTATTTTCTTAGGATTATGAGATGATAAGGTGGAATAAATAGAAAAAAAAAATACTTGCTATAATAAAAATCTTGCGGACCAGGCGAGAAAAGTGAGAGCTTTGTATTATTTTCCTTTCCTGGCACTGCATGTAAACTACGCTGTGTCACAAATCACACCCTAATCCCTACATAGTGCATTACGCAAATTATAAAACTAATACTGCTATACTGCTACACTGTGCACTACATAGGGTGGAGGAATATATTTGTGATTCAGCCCTAGTGTTTTGGTGGTGTAATTGTAGTGTGACTTAGACACAATAGTGCACAAGTATAGACTCTCACACAAGCATACGGTGATTCAACACCTTACACCTTAACACAAACAGTAGACATGACCTTGACCCCAACCCCATATTATTCCCATCCCTAACCTTGTACACATGGTTTTAATAGCGTCAACTGCAACATAATGATAACACATGCACTACACATTACCAATCTGTCCCACTACATACTGAGTTGCCTAGCACTAACTATTTAGGCAGCTGTTTAAGGAACCGGTGTTTACTCCCCGTAGCTGCTAGTGTCGTCTCAGCATGTCAGCACAATAGAATCTTCACCTTTTTACTGTGATTTTAATATAGACAAGGGTTGCATCATGGGATTGCCCTAGCATCTGAGGAACAGTTTGAGGCTGCCTTAAAATTCAGCCAAATTAAGGTATGTCAAAAGGCAGCAAATTTAAGGTGTGTAAGAGTTGGTAGAGCCAACATGTCGGGAGAGTGCACACTATGATGTAACATGCTCTCCATGTTGACAGCTCCCACATGTGACAGACCCTCCACGTGTATTATGTGGCAAAACATAAGTTATTATACAATAAGGATATAGGATGTCAGCAATTTAGGAAAATATGTTGTTGCTTTGACCTAGGTGTTAAATATTTTGAGAAACTAAATAATTCTTAAAAGAATTTAAGCCAATATTTAAAGAAAAAGAAAAGGTTTGATTATTTTGAGATACTACATGAATATTTTGAAATTATTTCTCTAAAAGAATAAAAAACTAACCAAACGCTTAATATCTTATATGTTATGGTTCCAGAGAAATCCGTAATTCCTTGATCTTCTCAAATCTCTTTCACATTCACGAATTTCATGCCCTCAAAGTTTCTTCAGAGAATCAAAAGTTGTTCTCCTATGGCTTCCCTCCTAAATCTGACACCTGACACCTGTACTTTACCAGTGTATGCAAATATCAATATGACACAGAGCATTATACCATAACACTATATCTATCTCATGCTGAGCAGCAAACTGCACCCCTGGGACTCCCCCCCTCCACCACCCGTCCTTCATCTTCATTTGCATTTTACACTGGAGGTGATGAATGGTAGCTCAACACAAACTTTCCATGATGGTGTTGAGGAAATAACAGAATGTAATATTGACTCTGGTTTTGAATCACACCACAGCCGTTCCGCTGACTCCCCCTGGAAGCCGGAGTGAGAGAACAACAGCGGCAGGTCTATTTATCACATTACGCTTAAGAAAACTAATGTTCACTGTTTTTTTTTAAGCTAACTACATTAAAATCGTTGAAGGCAAAACCCCTACAGTTAACACACGTTGCTAACCATACTCACCAACCATATTGTTTCCCAAAATATATTAATTCTGAGTACTGCATTAGGTCCAGGAATCTTCTCCAGAAAGGTGGCCCACAGTGGGTCGTTCCAGAGGAGATAAGGCCATAAAAACAGCAACCACTGGGAAGTGGTAAACAAAACAAAGCCTTTCGATCAAGGCCTGTTTAAGATGCAGACGCAGGACTATGCTAATTTTACCCTATATCCTACGGAAGTGAAACAACAGGACGGCTCTTCATTAAGAAAAGGCCATGCATTATTCAGATAACACACGGCCAGAGGAAAAGACCTCAGGCCAATTACAGGACTCTGCGGCGGGATTTTCCGCAGCCTTGCACTTTATTCTTAAACTGAACACAGCCGGAAGCAGACACACCAGTTTTTTTTTTTGTTTTGTTTTGTTAAAGAAACGTACATATCTCATCATTAGCAATGTCTGATATGCGCCTCAGAAAAAGGAAAATGGAGAAGAAAGGAAGGGGAATGAAAGAGAGTGTGGCTGAGAGAATAGCGTGAAGAAATTGGAGAGAGAGAAACGAGAGAGGGAGGAGAAAGAGAGCGTGAGAGAGCATGTATCAGCTATTAAAATGCTAACTGTGCAGGTATCCCCAGGGTAAAATGGTTGACCTATTTCTCTAATGCCAGGGTTCAGCTCTTTTCTGCTCTTTGAAAGCGCACTCACAGGGAGAGAAAAACACCCAGAGATACAGACCATAACGCCTGCGATTTCCCTCCACCACAAATATCATTCCGTCACTCTCTCAGCGAAAAAAAAAAAAACAGCCGCTCAAACGGTGGATGTGTACGAGCAGGGGAACCAAATTTCTTACTTTGATGTACATCAGTGTTTCAAGATTTAGTGTGGTGTGATGTGAGGGCGTGCTGGACTTTATTATGGTATCTAATGCCAAAATATGCAAATTATATGTAAATACATACAAACAAAATACCCTAAAATTGATAAGTGGATGGAAAAGATGATGATGATATATATATATACATACATATATATATGTGTGTGTGTGTGTGTGTGTGTGTGGCTAAACAATGGAGGATAGTCACTGAGCTGATTGCTCGGCTGAACGAGCGTGACCCTGGCTGACTCCATTAAAAGTGACTCACTATCTCTGCAGGCATCTCTCCCTCTCTCTCTCTCTCTCTCTCTCTCTCTCTCTCTCTCTCTCTCTCTCTCTCTCTCTCTCTCTCTCTCTCTCCCCCTTTGTTCTTTATGATTAAATGATAAAAATGAAGTCATCATTCATTTCGCCTCCAGAAAGTGCAGTCATCCTCCTGCAAGAGGACACTGCATCATAGCGGACTGCTCACTGGACTCCCTCAAAATGGAACCTCTATTAAGGGCCTGAACCTCAGGACATTAATGTGGCACTGTCTCTGAGAAACACTCTAAAAGCCCTAGCAATCTTCTGTGTGTTGTTATCGTGTCTGCCCTATACTCTACTGTCATTATTGACTGTGTCTTAATGTCAATCTTACACCGAGGCTTCTTCTGTTAGTAAGTGATGTCTTGTTTGTGTAGAAATAAATGAGATGTATTCATTACGGTGGTCTGTTTGCTGCCAAACATTGAGAAGTTTTAGCACTATTGTACATTACTAGAAACGCTATTTGGTTTCATGGATGTGATTTGATTGGTCAGTCAAGCATCCGTTGTGATATAAAGCATCTCATTGGACAGGCTTGTCAACACACTCACTCACGTTTAACAAAGGTGTGCTATACAGTGCACCTTGTGCTAGTTTTGAAAAATGGAACCACCACTAGTCTGTGTTTTTCTATGATTTAGAGAGTTAATTCAAGTGGAAGTGAACTGGTTGTAATTGTTCAGCTAATGAGTCTCATAGAGTACACAGAGATGATCAAACTCAACCTCAGTTTTTCAAATTAGGTGCTGGCTGAAGCAACAGACTGGAAAAAAGGAAAAAAAAAAAACCAAAGGTACAGATCTCACTAAAGATATGTAAATACACCTTTAAGAAGTACAGCAGTGATTCAGTGATTTTTAAGTCCATGTGTGATCCAGAAGAAGAAAACTTACTGCGTTTACTGAAAAAGGAAATTTTGAATAATTGAAAATCTACATAATTCTGTTAAAATTATATCAATTTGTGTTTTGCATTAACAAAGTTAACAAAAAGCATCAACCTAATTGCAGTTAGCGAGTAATATTTTTGACTATTTTTGGGAATCAATGCCTTTGTTACTATCGTACCTAAGCTAATATTATAAAATCAAATAAACAAGTAGCCTTAAATCTGAATATATATATATTATTTTGCTCCTGGGCTACCCCTACAGGTGGAGATTGCAATCCACTTTTTCAACACTGATCCAAAGCCAAGGCAGAAGTCAGCAGGAAGGTGTGATGGTTTCCTACTCCATTGCTCAGTCTGGAGTAGCTACAAAAGAGGCTGTAGTATTTTTATTACAGGTCAGTGGAGCATCACAATGATTTTGAAGCTGTAATTCACTCTTTAAAATGAAGGCTCTTAAAGGGTTAGAACCATGGGTGAAATGTTTTTTCAGATTCATGGAGAATGTGATTATATGGATACAGCACTAAAAAGGTTACTACATAGATCCATATTAACAATAAGGTCATGAGTCTGAAGAACCATTTCATCAAAGAAAAGAACCGATTCTGAATGGAAACACTTCTATGTAGAAATGCCGTAACTGAAAAAAAACCCCTAGAAGAACCATTTTAACACACTCTAGAGAAAGTTCCACAGTACGTTCTTTGTTATTTGCATTGGACCTGAATGAATGAATGAAAATAAAAGGAAGAATGAACAGCAGCACACTTTTGCTAAAAGTAGGAAGCAACGCGGGTCTGAAACAGGAAGCCTGGGGCTGGGGCCGGCTGCTGGCCGCTGCTGGTTCAGTCACGTGGTCAGCATGGGAGACTGTGGTCGGCAGATAGCATCCTGGAGGACCAGCTGGTGGGGTGTGATGAAGTAACTCCATGGAGGAAGTGCGGGGCCGAATGTGGCAACATCCCTCAGCTCTCGACTGTTACTGACGAGTAGCGACTCATCCTGTCACAAGATTTACCACAACTGTGGGACTGTGGGACTTCCGCTGCCTTGGGCTCTTGTAGCACGACTCGGGGCTTTGTTGGGCTCCAACAGGGATGCTGTCATGATGGCTTCAGAGTTTGAGCTAAGGTCACAAGGATTCAGGGTTGTCTTGAATCTTCTGATAGCACTTTTCCACCAGAAGAACTCTGGTTCTTGAATCGATTCCGTTGCTAATTCTTGGAATCTTGGTTCTCTTTCTGGTGAACCGGCCCATGTGTTTTTTTTAACAGTTTAGAGAGGAACCAAGGATATGTCACCAGTGGGGGGCGCTGCAGTTTTGCTCAGTTTCAGTGTCACTGTGGTTGAATTCAGAGCCGTAGATAAACTGACAGAGTCAAGACAGAGTCATTGTTAATTCTTTGTTTACAGTGGGTTCAGGTCACAGACACAGACATTATGTTGCAGAGTTCTGAGCCATCCTACTGAGCTTGTGAACAGAAGAGCAAAGTAGCCAATGTACCTTTTGTCACACTAAACACAGTCCCAAACACACACACAAAGAGAGCATGCTCCTGCTTTTATTTATTTATATAACACATTGTAAATGACCTTGTCCAGCTCCACTGTGCAATACGGCTTTATTTGAGGCTCTGTGCTCTTTCTGGAAATTCTTATGCTTGACAAACCCATGGATGACATTATGGTTCATGCTGAAGAACCAACTCTTCTTTGGTTCCAGCTGGAAACCAATTTTTCTGGTCGGCAAACCAATAAATTTTGGTGGGGATGCGCAGAATTGTGTTTTGATGTGTTGTTGTTGTTGTTGTTTGGGTCTGAACACAACTCCATCATCAGTTCAGACAGATGAGTAGAATTTTTTCATTCTATGTTGCACCATCCAGCTCTTGCTGGATTTTTTTAGTCAGCCACCAATCCAAAAAAAGGGTTTGAACCTCTTCAAAAGACCATGGCGTAATTTTTACAAGCTGCCGTTAAAGATTTGTTACAGACTTGCAGATTTGTGCTGGACGTCTGCAGTGTGTCACATAGAGTGATGACTTTTAGCGCTCTGCAAGGTTTAAACGTCAGGTGCCAGAATTCACATTTATCTAATGAAAATGCTAAGAAGCAGGGGAGAGCCACACAGAGTAGAGTAGGTACCATAACTGTCAGTGGAAAGCACCGTAATCACTCAATTCAAGGCCATCGCCACAGATCCATCACCACAGCCTCCCTTGGATCCTGCCATATACTGCATCCAATCACAAAAGCTGCATGCTGTGCACAGAAGGTACCTCGACACCAAAATAGCCCTCACACCAACACATTAGGCCTTAGCCTCGACCCCTCAGTAATAGCCCTCACATATGCTTTCATCTCATCCGTGGGTCTGTCACCACTCGGCCTATGTCTCCTCTTGGCCTGAATTGGCCAGCTGGGTTCTGCTGAAGCTGATCTCATTACAGGCCCAGGACTGAGCATGGTCTGGTTCCCCAGAGACGACCAACTACAGTCCAAGCGTCCTGCCGCGTGCCCCCTGGGGGTCACAGAAACAGGACAGAGCTTTCACAGCAGTGTCATCAGGTGTGCATCTGCACCTCTTAATGGGCCCAGACGCCCGAGAGCCAGGCCTATGCACATCAGCAAACGAGGAGGCTCACCTGGTGCAACACGGCAGAGCTGATTGAGCAAGCAGAGTTCAGGGGGAGAGGTCGAGCCCAGGGACGTTGAACTCTGAGTGGTCTAAACCCAGCAGCTGCTCCCCCCCTGAGACCTCTACCCCCCCACCACCACCACAATCACCACTACCCCCACCCATTCCAGGAAGCCTGCAGTGGAGAAAACACTGAGATGCCCCGAATACATATTCAGCCAAGATCAAGACAAAGGAACAGTTGTGAATGTTTAAACAAGCAGAGACGGTCAAAACACAGAGATATCGGCCAAGAGGGCTGGCCATGTTTATGCAGAGAGGTTGGGGGGGAATCAACAGGGTGGAATATGTCATCTTAGAGACTGCAATTTTCCAGTAAGTGCCTCTAACTGTATTGGGAATGAAAACAATAGTGCTGGAAATGCTGTACTTGTTTATGATGTAAATATAGTTCATATTATACAATCATCATAGCTTGTCGTTATCAATTCTTGGAACAAGAATCTTCACATCCTTTGTTGCTTTTTACTGTAACTATATTCAAAGTTACTCGTTATATACATGTATCCAACTTGTATTGGATTATAATGTGAATTAAGCCTATGACAACACTTTAAAACCCAACCTGGTGTCATGGTGAAAAAGTAGATATTTTACTAAAAGACCATTCCCAGTACTCGTAAATTGTGCAGGAAGAACCCCAAATATCTGGCAACCCTGTGTGAAAAAGCAACCTTCAAACTTTCCCTAAACCTAACCCTAACGCTAAACTTAAAATGGAGGTACAACTGCAGAGTTAGAAGATCCGTGTTGTGTGTTTATACTTAACAGAAAACTCTTCCGTCTTCACAGCCCTTCCTTGGGTAAATAATAAAGAGTGTATACAGCAAAATAGTGCCATCAGTGGATGGGAGCTCACTTAGTAAGGATAGTAAGGATGTTTCATAGGTGACGCCATTTACATTTTAGACTTACAATCAAGTTGCTCAAACCTTGGAAGAATATTGTCAATAAAATCAGCCAAATGTTTATGTTTCTGTGTTGGTTAATAACACTGTACTGTTTCCACCCATGGACTACAAATTACAAGCCAAAGATAAGAACTTAATTATACGTTTTTAAAGTGTATATCTATAAAAGAATAAGTACTACTCCAAATATTTAATAATATCCCCATGTCCGTGTGGGTTACAGTACTTGCAGGCAACTTTAGCCCAGTAGCTATGACTTAGTAGATTCTAACATTGTTGTCAGGTCCACTCACTCAGTGCCAAAAGGCAGCCCAAGACTTAACTAGGATTATTAGGCCCACGGCAGAATGAAGCCACCCTGGTCCTTGCCCAGGGACCCAATGAGTGTGCTGGCTTTTGTTCCAGCAGAGCTTCTAATTACCTCGGCTAATTGAGCTGTTAATTGAACTGTTGTCTTAATTAAATATCTCCCGACGCTTCCTTGCTCCCAGTGTCTGCTATCAGAGAAGAGTGGCCGTCACAACACAGGCCACACATGAGGAAAATGTCCCGAGTATCTGGTCAGCTAATCATCCTCCTCATTTTTTTTCCCTTTCAGCCTCAGAGGCAACATTTGAAGATGAGTCTATTATCGCATTCAGATTTAAATCTATAAACTCCGCAAATCTATTCCAGTGTGTAATTATACATTAAATGGCCTATGGCCTGCGAGGGAAATGATGTCAGACCATTTTTAAATGAGCTCAGACTGATGTCTTACCTGCTCACGACCTAGAGCTGAGACTATTCAACATTTTAAGGTTTGGGCAAAACAATATTTAAAGGAAAGTAAATGTGTTACATCAATTGTTGGTCAGTTCTTACTCTTTAGTTAAACTTTAGCAGATGAATCGTGTCCAGAAATCACAACAGAAAACTCCGGTACATTCCTGGATTAGCATACATGTGTGAAGGGGGCATATATTTGTGTATTTTATACTTCATATTGCATTTTTATGATTTTAGCATCTTTAATATGTTTACCTGCAAAGGGACTACAGATGGAAAGTATATTTTGCCTTCTGCATTTTCTCTGATTTAAATAAAAATAAATAAATAAATAATCAAGGACCATTAAAGTAGATACCATTTCAAGTTTGAATATATTTAGCTCAAATATTATTCCTGACCTAGCATATATATATATATATATATATATATACACACACACACATTTCCAACTTGGTAGCTTTACATGTGAAAGCAAAAACATTATAAATTCAGGTGCTTTTAAAAATGTTAAATACTTTAGTGGCTGCAATGACAATATAAGGATAAGATGAGACAAGATAATCCTTTATTGATCCCACTATGGGGCTGTTTGCCTATGGACACTAATTTAAATAGGGGAACTAACCAGAAAGCCTGTTTGATCAATTGCCATGGTCATTGATTTTATGATGTCCTCACTGTACCTTCACCTTCAGCCTACAGAGTATTTCACAGAGATTATTTACATATATCAACCTTAAATATGAACAAAGTTGGACTGTTTATTTCTGAGTTGTAAATAATAATAAAAAATAAAGAAAAAACAAGATGTTGGGAAAGGGTCATAACTAAAATTGTAAGGGTAAAAAAAATGGTTTGGCCACTTTAAGAAACAACACAGCCCTTTACCCTGCAGACCCGGTTAAAGACAAACACCTGCAACCACAACATGTCCCCCTCCTCCCCCCTCTCTCCCACCCTTGCTCACACTTTCCCAGGAGGACCTCCTTGTGGGGTGTAAGGGGAGGGGCCAGTGAGGAGGTAAGGCTGGTCAGCGCCTCTCAGCTGGACGCCTGACTCACACACACTTCCTGGAAGAGGCCAGCAGAGAGGAGGATGAGGTGGGACAGTGATGCTAACTTTATCATCCACTCGCAGCCTGGTGGCAGATGGTGGCGGGCTGTGCTTGCGACACACACACAGACACACACACACACACACACACTCACTCACTCATTCGCGTTTCCCATGAGTTTCAAGCCACAGAACCATGTGAAAGGGAAGCTTTGTCCCAGCCTTGAAAAAAGTGAACAAGGCCCTGGATGAAGTAAGAGCAGTGGCACGAGAGAGGAAGAGCACTTCAGAGCAGAGAGAGAAACTTCATCCACTTAACATTTCACTCCCAAGAATTATTGACTTGTGCAGCAATGCTTAACCAGGGCGTGACACTAGATCAGCGCTGGAACGTTGCACTTTAGCAGGGAGTCAATGATTAAAGCTGTAAACCCAGGTTGGATTGAATGAAAGAAAGACAGAACAACAGCAATAGAGAGAGAGAGTGAGAGAGAGAGTGAGGGAGAGAGTGAGAGAGAGAGAGAGAGAGAGAGAGAGAGAGAGCAGCTGCCTCTGCATGGAGGAAGGTTATTGGCGTCTTTGGCCCAAGCGGCAGGTAGAGAGCGGCATCCCATAGAGCTTCTAAATGAACCATTCCACGAGTTTCCATGGCAGCAGCATGTGGTCAACAAAAGATGAAATGTCCTGCTGGTCACCACGGCCAGTAAATGCCTTCCCAAAGCAACTAACTCCACTGGCTCAGCAGACACAGAGGAAATGGCAGGAGGAAGGGCTGTTTCGCAGATGCAGAACAACAAGTCCAAAGCCTCTGCCATGCTTGACTTAAACCCCACCATATGCTTAGGCTCTGTTTTAATCCTGGTCATGGCCTCAGGATTTACCCTTGCCATTGCCATTTCACTTGTGGAAACGACGCTTCATTTTAAAGGTGGTTCCGTGGCTGTATTAGCTCAAGTGAGGGGATAGGTCAATGGTGTAGATTGGTGGGTAACACCACTGCCTTCAAGGGGATGAGTGGAAGAGTTAGAACCCCTGCCTGGGGACCCACACAATGCATCACCAGTAAGGGTCCATGCACAATCTACATTTTTTAACACATACGTGTCCAGTCTCTCACACACTCAGATATTCATACATTCGCTCACACATTTTTTTCCTGGGTAGGGACACCTCCTGGTGTTGGGTGACACTGTGCCACCTTCTAGAAATCCCTTACTGTTTCTGTTTTTTGAAATTAGCGTTGGAATTGCAGTGGAGTCAGGGGTAACACAGTCAAACTTGGTAGGTTTTTTTAAAAAATGTGTTTATAGTATTTAACAAATGTAACCTTGTCGTAAATGATGTTGGTTAAAGCCTTTTCCTCAGAGCAGCCGCTAGTGTAGTGTATAGTTCCAGTCAAAAGTTTGGGCACACCTTCTCTTTAGTCATTGGAGGAATAGGGCTATTCACTGTCTAAGACGAGGCTACGGCTGTTCACTGAAAAACATTCCAGGTGACGACCTCATGAAACTGACTGAGAGAACGGTGAGAGCTGTCATCAAAGCAAAAAGGGGCTACTTTGAAGAATCTAAAGTATAAAACATATTCTGATTTGTTTAACGCTTATTTGTTTACTACATAATTCCATATGTGTTCCTTCGGAGTTTTAATGTTATCCACATTTATTTACAATGTAGAAAATAATTAAAAAACATTGAATGAAATGTTTCCAAACTTTTGACTGGTTCTGTACATTCACAACATGTGAAAAATGGACCAAAACAAAGGAAACCCTCCCTGAGTGAGTGTGTCCAAACATTTGACTGGCACTGTATGTATGTGCTGTGCATTTCAAAGCTTAGGCAAACTCAATAAAGGTACATTGAAATCAGTAATGACATGATTTGGGACTTAGATATAAATGAATGCCATAGCTATACCACAGAGGTCAAGAGAAGTACAATACTGCACTGAGTAACGTTATCGCATAGGACATTTATTCAGTAGCTCTCAGCGCCATAACAAGAGCAACAAGAACAAATACAGATAGCAAGAATGCATTAACTATACAGTTACAGCCTCAGGGTACAGTGGCAGGAAGCTGTGGCGCATCCTGGAAGTTCAGAGTGGGCAGAGGATTGGGAGAAATGCTTGGTTGACTGGACACAAATTACCCTCATGTAGCAAGAGGAACCACAAACATGTTCTCAGATCAGCAAGAAAGCACCTTTTTGACAGACACTGGAGTAGATTAACAGCATCAGTTAAGAAAACATCCAGCAGGCATGAGTATGAGGAAAAACAGGAGCTGCATATCACACATGCTATCAGCAGAAAGAAAGGCCGCTAGTGATTTAGCACTTTACCTCAGACAGCTGTTTATCTTTGATTAAGGAAGTTCAATTGCATTTAATGTGGAAATGACCAACGGTTGGTGTCTGTTGCCACTGATAACTAGTTTATCATAGTTCACCATTTCATATTACACATAGGCAACTTCCCTCTGTTTAGCGGCTAGCAGATAGCATTCGCCGAGAAAGTAGTGTCTCACTCTGCATCTGTGTGTTTGCTGGAAATGCTAGTGACGCAACATGTTTTTGGGTCTTTTTTTTTTGTTGTTGTTGTTGTTTTTGGTCTTTTTTATTTTTTAAGCCTGTGCCTTCTCCAGCTGTGTGGAGTGGACTTTCAGCCACTGGAGGGGTGGGCTGTTTGCACTGAGATGGGTGTAGAACAAACGTCATCACTCCCCGAGTGCCAAGACACAATGCAGGAAACGTTCCTTTAACTGCTAGCATCGCACAGCTGTGCCTTTGCATCCGCTTCGACACGATACGCACTGTGTACATCAGAGGGAGGAACATGGCCGCCCCTGCCTGCCTCTCTGATCCATAGCTTCCTCTTTTCTGAAAATAGCATGTTTCAGCTCGCTCCTGCTAACAGTGCAATCACTGATGCTGATTAAAGGAATAACCCAGCGTTTTTCAACCTAATCTTTATCAAGCACTTTATTTGCCATCTGTAGGACCATAGTGGAGAATTTGAAATATTATTACGTGTACAAATCAAATCATTATGTTAGGTATACAAATAATATTTAAAGTGATTTTGTGTGACATGTGATTGTAATGCAGAAGTCAAACATTCTCCCACACTGGTTATTTTACGGTATATTTTCTGAAGTATTGAAAATGACAATTGGTTTTTAATTGGAGGAAAAAATAATAATAATAATAATAATTACTAATTTAATTCAGTCCCAAATGTAAAACCCCCATTTTTAAATAATCTAAACCAAAACTCACATGTACGTTTGGATACAAAATTATACCCAAGAACAAAGCAAATTGATGCACATATTGCAGCACTTTTTACTGATGGAACAAATGCAGTGACCAATAAATTCTTATCACTCATCATTTTTACATTATATTTTTTGTTTGAAAATGATAAAAAAAGCAGGAGAATGTTTGAATTTTGAAGTACAATTATATATATATATATATATATATATATATACTCACTGACATGAATTAAACTAATAGAAGTGATGAGGTCTGGGAGCAACAGCTTGTTTGGTTCAGTCAAGTCCAGTTCAGATTTTCAGTTTCAGAGTACCAGTCAAAAGTTTGGAGACACCTTCTCATTAGTCGTTGGTGGAGCAGGGCTATTCACTGTATCCACTGGTTAAGTTGCGATGTTTCGACTTTGTGAAACATCACATCCGGGTTCAAACTGCTGCTCAGTATGATGCTACATTTAGCAAGTTTTCAGAGCTGCTGCTATTATTATAAATTATTTTACAAATTATTAGTTATCATTTTAAAAACTAATAATAAATTAGTTAAAATTATTAGCCAAGTTATTTAAAATTAATGAACAGATTAGCACAGAATCAATTGACTTTCTGTAAAAATCTTAGATACTTCTTATAGTAGATTATTGCCGGTAGCGTAGCATCACACTTAACAAGTGAATAGAACTGTGTATCAGCCCCTACCTCTGTACAACCCAAGTTATGGTCTCAGACACTTTAAGAAGGGAGCGGTTCTACAAATTAACTCTTGACGAGGCCACAGCTGTTCACTGAAAACCGTTCCAGGTGACGACCTCATGAAGCTGACTGAGAGAACGGCGAGAGTGTGCAAAGCTGTCATCAAAGTAAAAGGAGGCTACTTTGAAGAATCTAAAGTATAAACCAAATACACTTTTTTGTTTACTACATAATTCCACATGTTCCTTCATAGTTTTAAAGTCTTCCACATTCATTTATAATGTAGAAAGTAAAAAAAAAATCTAACAAAAAGAAAAAGAAAAACAATTGAATGAGAAGATTTGTCCATACTTTTGACTGGTACTGTATGTGTTTTCTGTCCACTAAATATTGTCAAAATGGAAATTGATGTCTCTAAACCTTGTCTCCAGTTGTCTTTTCCTCTCTCAAGGCTTTGTTTTCAGCAGAATTCCTCAAAACAAACTGTGTTAGAGTCCCTACTGGTTACGGTGGGCAGCCTGTTGGTGTGACAGATAGAGCATGGTCCTCAACTCGGGTCACTGTCCCTGTGTCTTTTCCCTGTGTCTATGTGGGTTTCCTCCAAAAGCTTTGGTTTAAAAAAAATATGGATTGGCTGTGTGAAATTGACCATAGCTGCGAGTGTATAAGTGAGTATGTGTGTGTGTGTGTGTGTGTCCTTTCTGCCTTGTGCCCAGAGATGCCTGGGTAAGTTCCGGACCACCATGAGCAGACAGTTATTTGTTAAGTGTCCAGTGATTGAGTAAAACAGTGTGAATAATGCACCATTTTGCTCTATGCAGAGAAAATGAAACCCAGCTAGGATGTCTTTGTGTGTGTGTGTGTGTGTGTGTGTGTGTGTGTGTTTGTGTGTGTGTGTGCGTGCATGTTTCAGACTGTGTTTCTTAATTTTGGGAACTTTTGACAGTCTTGTGTGTGTGTGTGTGTGTGTGTGTGTGTGTGTGTGTGTGTGTGTGTGTGTGTACGCGTGTGCGAGTGCGAGCCCCAGAGTTGCGAGAGCACAGCAGATGGCTCCTCTCCGTGTAGTGTTTGCGGTGGAGTGTGACTCTTTGCCTCTGGTTGTGCTACTGATGTTGCCATCCACCAAGTCAACAGCCAACCAGTGAAGGCAGACGGAGTCAATTCACTCTCCAACAGAGAGGCACTCTGTTCCTCAGCAAAGGAAACACACTGCATGACTGCACACACACACACACACACACACACACACACACATATACACATGCATTACATAATCAATAACACACCATCCTAATACTCAGATAACTCCAAACCTTACAAAAAGTTGACAATTTATAAAAAAAATTAACAATTCAGTGCATGTGAACATTAATTTGGGGATCTGGTGACTTCTAACTCACACGCTGTGAAACAAGACCACCCAGACCGTGTCCTGTGGGCTGTCTAAGTCAGGAAACATGGGATAAAATGTGTCTTTTTTGATACGTAGGAGTGTTACTTCAAGGTATTTTATCCTCCTCATCGAGGACCGAACACATCTTTCTCTCTCTTCTGTAAATGCCCTTTTGAATTCTGTAATGTCAGGACACATCCAAAAAAAGGCCCCTCTATCCGTCCTGACAGAGCACCCACACACACACACACACACACACACCATACACACACTCTTTCCCGAGCAGTGATCTAGCAGCCTGCCACTGTTCGCTCCTTTATCTCCCCTCATACCGCTTGACGAGACGTTTTACCTCCCCCTTAATGGATTTCAAAGAACATCTGCTTTCCATCCCTCAACCTCGTGGGATTTTCATTTAGCCAAGTTAATTACTCTATCAAGCTCGGTTCATTACCATATTCCGCCTGTCTCTCAAAAAAAAAGAGGAAAAATGAGCTGTGCCTCAGCGCCGGAGATCAGCGTATTGCGCAGGCTCCCCAGAAGCCGTCGAGCCACAGGAAATTACAGCTGGCCCTCAGTTCCTCCTGTGGCTCCTGCTTGAGGCGGGAAGCCTAACTCGGCCGTTAGAAGTTCCGTTAGAGGAGCGCTCGGCCCGCACCGCCAGGCGAGACGTCTCTGAGGGGTTGGGAGGAACATGTGTCGATGCTGATGAACCGCTGTTCTGTTAATCAGAATATAATCTCCATCTCCTCTGCTTAATCCAAATAGCCCCCCCGGGGCCCCGTAAGTGCAGGACTTTCTCATTGACCTCCCCTGACCTTCAGCACCTGATTAAATCTCCATTTCCAAGTCATTCGTCTAGGTCACAGCACTGAGGCGTAGCAGATTGCACATCGTTTCTGTATAAAGGAAAAAATTAGCATCCTCAAAATAGTAACTTTACATAAGAAAAAAATAATAATGACTTAATTCGTAATTTTCAATAGAAAATATGTGAAAAGATGTTATTCCAAGTAAATCTGGAACATTTTTATTGGTCCATTCATCATGAAATGTTCACCCAATGTGAAGGACAGTTGATGTGTTCAAATGATTTAGTAAACTTTAAATAATCAAAAATGGAAACATGCTTTTATTTTGAATTTTGTACAAAATTGAATATGCTAATTTTGTGCAGTGAACGTAAAAGAGAGGCACAGTCCCTTTCTACTCTTACCTGACATTTAGCCAGACATAAACACTGTCAATCACTGTGCAATTTTCAGATTGTAACTTCATTATGAGTTAAAGGTGCTGTACACGATTTTACACAGTTCTACACAGTTTGTAAAATTTAGAGAATATTTATTTCCTTTAACTAGCTCTCTGCCCTGTTGGTGCACTAGAAAAATGATCAGTGTGTGTATGCAGCCCTTAATGTGTAAATGAGAAACAAACAGAGTGGATCAGATCAAACAGCAAAACACTACCCAGCCAATCAGCAACAGGGGATATACGTGCTTGGGCATAGGATGGTGTAAATGGAAGCGCATGTCATGAGCCCCTCTTTCAACACAACCAAATGAACTCAGAATTTCAGGCAAGTATCTATAAAATGTATATGTTGCCTTTAATGTAACAACATATTACTCTAAGTAATTTCAGAGCAGTACCTGTAGCTGGTTGCAGGAGCAAGATTTTGCACTCTCACATTTCCAGGGTTTCAGAGTCCAGCATCATTTTGTACACTATGTACACTACTACAAAATGGCTGATCCCCAAATAGTTCATTATGCAGTTGAGGGCACAGGGTCAGACACAGAGAAAAGTTAAGGTCATTAAATCTAACTATTGAAACTAAACTACAGTATGCTAAGCCTTAGAGACTACATTTTATATTGCAATGTAAAAAGTAATGATGTGATTTACTTGTACAACTCTAATACTTTCAGACATGCACACGGATATTTGTCATTCTCAGACTCTAAGAGTGTGATTAAAGAGCAGCTGAAGGAACTCAGAATACAGTAGCCATACATTGAGCAATCAGGTGCTATTTATACATGATGACGTTGCTACATTGTGGAGAACGAAAGTAAACTCACTGAACTGGAGCATAGGTTTAGCGGCCCAGCATCCTCCCTGGAGGATTAAGTGTCCTACCCTGTGTAAATAAATCACAATAGCTGTTGATTAACAGAAAAAAAACCTGTTTGCTAACTGAATGTTGTAACGCATTGACCAGTAGGTATTTCCCTACTCTGCACCTGATTGGACAAAACAAAGTTAGCAGAAGTGCTGGATGAAGAAAACCTAACAACACAATTTCTAATTAGCGAAACTCTAACTGCCTTCTAAAGTACATCAGTAGTTCACAAAGCATTTGCTTGTATAATCTGTTAGATAAGCATTGCTAATAGAACAGGACTCATGCCCAATGCCTAGTGTCAGTCAGAGGCGTGTAAAAGCTCAACAGCACTGAGTTATACAGTTTCTGTGAAGCAATGAAGCACAACCGAATATCTTTGGGTGGAGTTGGAGTGTTGTCAGTGATCAAGACCTAATCATCCGTCATTGGTACCTTAACCTAAGTAAAGCTCTTATGGCTGAATACAGTCAAATCCTCACATCATTGTTCCATTTAGTTGTCGTATAGTGCATTAGCTTCCACTAACCATTAGCAGCATTGTCCTTTCAGGTTTATAGTGATCTAATCGTGGCCTTATTATTCATTTTTAACCAGATTTATCAATTTAGAATCTCAAAAAAAAATTCATAAATAATGTCCACTGGTGGCAGTTTTACTAAATCCACACACACACACACACACACACACACACTATCTGTTAGAAACCTGAAGTTACAGAAACAGTGCTGTAAACTGGACCATTGCAATACCGCAGGTCCTAAACACTTGGAGCATTAGAGTTAGAGTTAGGCTTAGGTTTAGGTTTTGGGATAAGGTTAGGGTAAAGATTATAGTTTGTGTTGGATTTAGAGTTAGTCGCAGAGTTAAAGATGGTATTCAAGTTGTGAGAACTCAAATGTGCCCCTACAACTCAAAATGTTGAAAAGCTTGAACTGAGACGAGGATGTTAATCTATTCCTGTTCCATATTACATTGATTTATTTAAGGTAGAATCTCCAAATTCAGCAGATGGCAGACTGCATGAAAGTAAACACAGAGCAAATGTGCTACCAAACTAAATAACTCAAGTTACAAATGAGTTTCTGTAATAAATCAAATAATGAATAAAAACCTACAGGCAACTTAAACTTCAGCCATGTACAAACAACACAGACACTGAGCTTCTGAACATAAGCCAACCAGAGAGAACAGCATTTACCTACAATCATAGACATCCCCTTTAAGCCTGGATTTTAAGGCTGGTAGACTGTTTTTGTACACATTATACCACTGCAAACTATAATTATTACACATTTTACTTAAGTTTGTAATAATCAGCAAAGAAAACAGGGCAATTTTCCAACAAATGCAAATGCTAAAACTCAGAGGCGGGGTCGATTAACAGGTGATAATTACATAAGCGAGCTACCTATAAGAAAAATGACCTTTTTACATAGAAGCGCTGTTGTTTTAGTTCTTTTCTAAATATAATCTGTTAACTGAATTACACCAACAGAAGCGAGGCAAGACGAGGCGAGGCACTGGGAGCAGATGGCTCAGGGTGGTGCACTAACTGCTGCAAATTGTCACGATAAAAATGGATGCACTAAATATGGGCGCTGGTGCTGCTTGCAAGAAGAGAAAAAGCCTGCCAGTAGATTGGGCACCGAAGGTGGCACAAGATAGAGTCCCACTCTTATCTCCTAAACATCCAGACAAAGGTCAGTGTGGGAGTTCTCAGGCTGTACCTTATTTTAGGGGCAGTCACAGTGTGAGACACTATGTTTACACTATACATGAAATCCTCAAACCTGAGCCCCTTTACTGTCACTACAGAGGAGGACACAGTGCTAAAGAACTCTTGGCAATTGGACTGGAGTGAACAGCCTAGAAGACAGGCCTCAGTGGCAGTCAGGGAGGTAACAGGGAGTTTACCCAGGACCCCAGTCGGCGGTGAGGTCATTGGGAGGTTGACTCATGCATCTACATGGAGTGATGTTGTAGCACATTAGCGCCGTGATGACAGAGTGCCTCAGATTTACTCAGAGGAGGAATATCCAGTGAGAAGTTATGAGCTCTGGCATAGAGCTGTCACTGCAGGGAGAGAGAGGTGTGTGTGTGTGTGGGGGGGGGTTATGTGGGGAGGGGACTGGGTGAAAAAGTAAAGAGAAAAGAAAAAGAAGGAGATGAAGAAAAACAGAGAGATATTTGACAATGGATAAAGAAAAGGGCACAATGAAAAGAGTAAAAGAGAGAGAAAGAGCTTGTGCCAATGCTGTCAGCTTAGTGATTGTAGAGCTTAAACAAGAGCTCTACAGTTTTACCCAGTAATCGACATGCAACCACTGCCCTGGACTCAGCTCTCTCCTGACAGCAGCTCTTCCTTCTCGCAAAACTGCACCTCCTCACTGCTCCCAGGGAGAATCATCACTCCTCAGTGGCCTCCACTACCTCCACCTCACTGCAGAGCCTCAGTGTGTACCTGAAGACTGATATTTTAGTAAGACTGAGTGAGGTGAGCTTCTCTGGGCGCTGATTGGTTAGCGCTAAGTGTCTGAGTGTGTGTGTTTGTGTGCATGTGCACGCGGCCGGGGTCGTGTGCGCTACCGGTGCTGTGTTTATTGCCTTGTTGACTCCAGCTGCTGCTCTTTAAGCGCTTTTAACCGTGCCTGAGTGCTGGCGCTAATCAGCGCATTAATGCTGCTGTTCACGCGCTATTTTGGTTTGGCAGCAACTTAAGCCCGAGACTTAACAACAATCCTGTTTTTATGCATTCTGACAGCTGGTGGGAATAAGGCTGCTGCCAGTGGAGTCTAAAGACACACACACACACACATACACAATTGTAAGATGTGATTTAGACTTACTTATCCAGAAGCTCTACAGGCCTAACGCTAAGCCTAACCCCAACCCTAAACTTAAAAGTGTAAACCTTGCCCTAATATTAACCCTGTGAGAAACAATGAAGACATATTGATTCCCATCAATGAGTGTCTGTAATTCTACAGAAACATCTGTTAGTTTTCAGACGTTATTAATAACTTATTAATACCTTATTAATCTTCATTAGCTCAGAACTCAGATCTCATGACTGATAGCACTTTCACTGATGTGGATCATGGTAGGAGTGAGTAATAGTCAATGTGTTTACCTTACACACATTTTGCAACCAAAAGAGGTGCCACCTCCTCCAGAGTGTGTGTATGTGTGTGTGTGCATGTGCACGCTCAGGAATGTTCAGTCCATTGTTTTAAAACCACCAGTAGCATCTATGTTTGATTTCCTTTTCTCAGGAACAGCTTCTTGACAGCTACAGTTTTAATTGTCATTTACAACAAATGTAATTCTTGATTACAAAGTGTCTAATCCTTCCACAGTCTTTTAAAGCTAGGGTCTAGCTGTAGGTGTAGCAGTATATATTTCTAGTAAAATCATAATATCCCATTACATCAAATATACTTGTATGTCATTGTGTATTTATCACTTTTTGGGAACCCAGCATACAAATGTGAATTGAAATACTCCAAAAAGACAGGAATGCAAAGTGTTGTGTGTATGTGTGGGCATCTACACTAGGACCCTAGGGCTTTCCGTTAAATGTCAACACGAGCTGAGTCAAGGGAAGACAGGAGCATAAGCGAAGTGAATATTCACCCAGCGTAACATAGAAGAAAGTAAGAAAGCACTTTTCTACAGGGTTAAGGCTTATCAGCTCTGCCCTACACAGGCCAACTCAGGTTTTCCCACGTTTCTGTGAGAAATAAGCTATTTTTCAGGAGTTGGGCAGTAAGAACAGACCTGGTTTAGAGTGTGTGTGGAATGCTGTGAGGAGGCAAGGATGAGAGAGGAATGGGAATGGCAGGGAAACCATGGCAGAGGAGGAGTAACCTTGACCGGAGGATCTTCAAGGGCTGTCGGAGCCAGTTGGCGCCACATGTGAGAGGCACTCTGATTGCACTGACAACAACAAGCTGCTGTGTGCGTGTGTGTGTGTGTGTGTGTGTATGTGTGTGTGTGTGTGTGTGTGTGTGTGTTGGTAAAGAGGGAGGATCTGAGGCCTCAGGTAAGACAAATACAAATTCCAATGTGCACCAGCAGCACCTGCTTCATTTACGTTTGAGAATTACAAAGGACCAGGAAAGGAAAGAATATTTCCATTAGTGCTTCATGCCCTATTCACTCACTCACACTCACACACATACACAGAGAGTCCAAGAAATGCTTTTAAGGTGGTGACTTATCGACCCACATCAGCACGTGCGCACTCAGGGTTTTCTGGGTCAATATCATTTTACAGCGTACTGTTCTATAGAAACACACTATGAATAGTTGAATATTCTAGCCCTGTATCTGATGATCACTGTCCATATTGAATTATACAAGTGGACACGATTGTATAATAAGTAAATACACCAGACATTTATGTATTAAGGTTCTTACTGTTAAAATAAATCTAGAAAACATGTATATGTACAAATTATTATGAAGATTTGGAGCTCACTTTCCCAAAACAAGACCACCAGTCAGTTTTCTGTGGGCTGCCTTAGTCACACATCATGGAATAAAACTAAGCATTCTGATTCCTCGCCCCTTGTCTGAGTCTGTCCAATCACAGCACTGGACTCATGTTTATGTGCAAGTACAGACAAGTATGAACAAAACAAAACAGAGCCAACAACCGTGGAGAAATAAAAAGCACTGAGTAAAAATGGAGAAGGAAGAAAACTGAGCAAAATTCCAAAGCTTCTGCTCCTCACTTCTCACTGCTGTGCGCTCAGGGTCGTGGTGAACAGCGAGTGGCTCGTTATTGGTTAAAGGGACAGGCGCTGAAACTGGCTGTTCTGAACAGGGCTGTTGACATGACATGGTCCTTGTGGTATTTTTGACCAAAGTAGGTCACAGATGTTTCAGGGGAAATCAAATATTTCTGCTGTAACAGTAAGCAGAGGACAATAAAATGAAAGTGAAGTGAAGGTCATGAAATCTATCATAAACAAGTGTCCTCCTACCACTGAGAGAAGCCCACTCAACACCGTTGGCCTGGAGCTGTCAAACAGCTGTCATCAAGAACAGGAAATAGAGAGAAAAGACACACATTTGCTACTAAAACAAAGAGGCTGGGGTTATTCTTAGGACTAAAAGCCGATTCATGCAGTAGGCTACACAAGAGCCCTACACCATTGTGAGCATTTATAATTCTTTGTTGCTCTGCAATTACCCCGCTACACCACTAGGGAATCTCAAAAATCTTCCTCTATATTGTGTAATTCAAAATGTAGTGGTGTAGTAGTATTAGTTTTATAAATCTTTAAAAAGCACTATTCAGGGAGTAGGTCATTTATTTGGCACAGGACATAGTTTACAGGAGGTGCCAAGAATGGAACAAATACAAAGCCAGCACGTGTTTCTGTTTTTCCCAGAGACATACATATTTGTAGTTTGTTCAGGTTTTTTATTCTTCCCTGTCACCTAGACTATGTTTGAAGAAAATCTTCTCGCCATGGATTTTTTGCTGTCTGCGTCTGTGTGTGTTGAGGAGAGGTGTTCAGGTTTCTGTACTTTTTTTTTTACTTAAACAATGTCTGTTTGACTACTGGCCAATCAATGCAATGTATAGTTGCATTTCTGTAGGGGCCCATGTCAGGATACGACGGCTTTGACGCACATGTATAAATCGGGCTTTAGAATTCTAGGACTCAATGCAACCAGCTTCCAAGACTGAACTTCGGAAGTGTGGGAAAAAAGACTCCTGAAAGCCATTCTCCCAGATGTATTTCTATGGCGATGTAAAGGATCTGAGCATCCTCCAGGCTTTAGGGATTCGTGGCCTATGCTGATTAGCCAGGTCATATTCTGACACCTAAACCCCAAGGCCCTGGAGAGAAGGGAGCTAAAAACAACACCTGCGCTGGGTGAAGTCACAGCCATGATGGCATAGCAGTCACCTGGGACAAAATCTTCCCAGGCTTTGCTTGTTCCACCTACACCCCCCCCCCATCCTCTCTCTCTCTCTCTCTTTCCCACTGGCTCCATTCCTCCTCCCTCAACCTGGGTCCCCCACAAAAAGTGTTTTGTTGTCAGTGGCTCGGGTTGCGTGGCGCTCCAGGAGCGGCAAACCTTTCAACAATGGTGAGAGCGAAAGGGAAAGAGTGTGAGAGCAGTGGGAGGGAGGAGGGGCTTTAGGAAGGATGGTTGTGGGGGTTAAAACTCTCAGGTAACAGGCAGACATTGGCGTTTAGAGCCGGAATGTGGGTTGGAGTCATGATCGCTGTTAGAAAAGGACTGTGATTTGAGAACAGTTACGAGGCTAACTGTCAAATCATAGAAGATTATGCAAGAGTGAATTATTATATGATTTAAATATCAGTGTAGTAACGGAAGGGAAAATATGTTTGTTCGTATTTGTTTAAGAAACACAAACTCTAGGCCAGTGTCTCACAGTTCCAGGATCAAGGGTTACAGGGTCAAACTCGTTAACAAAGGCCTCTACTTTACAAACAAGGCTCTTATGTCGATGCAGTGTATTGCACCTTATGAACCATCATATATTAGGACAGGAAGGGGTTGGGCGGGGGGTCAGAAGTCACAGGTAACAGGCAGACATTTGTGTTTAGAGCCAGGATGGGTGCAAGAGTCATGGCGGCTGTTTGGGAAGGACGAGGAGTCGGCTTTGATTAGCTCTGATAACGCAGCACGGCAGCGCAGGTAACAGCGAACATGCGGAGAACAGCTGGTGCTCTCGTCGCTTCCCGAGCGAGGAGGAGCTCGGCTGATAGGGGACGGCAGGCACAGCATCGCACACATCTGCACGCCAACACATCCATGTCTTTCACAAACAGGTTGAAAAACACAGAAAAGTATTCAACATATTCGCACATGTAAATACGGGTTATAAAGCAGGAGCAGTGGAAAATGGAGTTCCCTGGAGGGATGTAGCTCGCATGCACCTGAAATGTGGAAGGTGAATGGGTTAATGCATGAATGCCTGAGCCGAGCAAACCTGCCTGTTTTTTTTTTTCTTTAAGCGTGTGGTGTGTTATTTTGTTTCAGTCATTGTAACCGGGTTAACACAATACAACAAGACATTGGCTCTCATCAGTTGTAGTCACAAGTTGAGAAGAGGCTGGGAGCAGAAGCCGAGCCGGGTGTAAGAGACACCTGACAGTCGTGAGACGTGTTCCTCTGTCAGATGTCTTTGCCATAGCTGCCAGTTCCCTTAGGTGACAACACCTGTGAGCTCAGATCCCCCCTTGCTGCTCACTCTCACGCTACACCTGGCTGGAGGCAGCTCTCATCCCTGTTCCTGTGCAGAGAGGAGAAAACACACACACACTCCTTATTCCTGACACTTGTCACTCAGCATGTTTCCAAAGTGAAAGGTGCAATAAGGTGAAGTAATGTTGAAACTCACTCTCAGATCGGTTCGGTTTCTTCTCTGTGTTGCCCTTGCATTGTCTGCTATGACAGAAGTGTACAAACCAGTCTTGACGTGATGATATTACCAAAGCGCAATGTTTCTGACCATTAAAGTTTAGGGTTTAGCTTTGATTTAGGTTAAGGTTTAGTGTTAAGTGAAAGCGATAACATTAAACAAACCCAAACTGCTGCCATTTCTAACATTTTGGAGTTTAGAGTTACATTTATGTTAAAGTTCAGGGTTTAAAGAAAGAATAGACATAAGATTAATTTAGGTTGAGAATTAAATTTATGCTTAGAAGGGGTTTTGAGGCTAGTTGTTGTTTATTTATTTATTTATTTATTTATCTTTTTACACTGGGTTGCCAGAAATGTTGCAGGAATATCCATAAATAGTAAACAATGCTAGCATACATTAGGCCTATATCACGTTTAAAATTATGGTTATGTGTTAGCAATTGTATTACGCAAAAACCACTGCCATTTCCAAATTCTGAAGCTTAGAATAACATTTCTTTTTAAGTTCAGTGTTTAACTTTGTGTTAGCACTAGGTTTTAGAGCTAGGTTTAAGGCAAGGGTTACAAAACCTTTATGTTTCTAACATTTAGGAGCTTAGATTTACACTTATGCTTTAAAATGTTAGAAACTGAGTGGTTTGAGCTTGTTTAATGCTATCGCTAATACAACCATAACTCTAACCCCAACATTTGATCTATTCCTAACCAAAAATTTTAACTTAACTGTGAATTTAACATTAAAGTCTAAAAGATTATAAACAGCTAAGCTTTGTGTGTGTGAAACTCTATTGCTAACACCAAACCCTAACCCTAACCCTAACCTTACCATATACTTAAACTTTAACCCTAAACCAACACCTAACCCTAGCCCTCATCTCTCTTAAGCAAATCATCTTGGAAAAACTGATCACAAAAAGGTGAGTTTCAGAAAGAGTGTAATGCCCATATTAGTTGGCTAATATATACTGTGTGCTCAGGAACCATTTTGTGACTTGGACTTGCTTGGATTAGTGCAGTAAGTGTTATCCTCAGAATCTGAGGCAAAAGAAATAGGTCTGGAGATGTGGGTCTTCTCAAACAAAGAAAATGAAGACAAGAGCGGGAGAAATACTTGTGTTGGTCAAAATCTGTAACACTTTCTGAAAAGCTAAGGACTTGTTACAGTTACAGGTTCACCCTATTAAATCTGCAGCTTACATGTAATTTTATATTTTTAGTCTATAAATACTGCAGCTATAGAGTTTCCCAGTAGCTTCAATCTATAGATGTTCTACAGCTACAGTATCTATAGAGTGAGGTTCGCAGATGTTGAGTAGGTAGCAGTCCCAGATATGCAGCACAAAGATAGAACACGGAAAACCTCCGACACCACTGTGTAAGAAAAGACAGGAACAGGTGTTAGCACAACTAAGCATTTGGTGATGGTAGAATTTGCAAGAAATGACCAGAACACACTATTTTTTCTGTTTAGAACCCCCACCTCCCCTCACCCCACACAAAAAAAAAAACACAAAACACCCCCCCCCCCCACCCCCAGCAGCAGCGGCAGCAGTGAAACTCTGTTTGCTGTCAATGGCTGTGTGGGTCCCTGAGCAGGTCTCATGTGCCTGTGGATGTTGGTGCGAGAGCTCCACACAGCAAGGAGCTAAATGAGAGCCGCTGTAACACCTGAGGCCCGGGGGCCGGGGGCCGGGCACCGGGTGTCCACAGCCTGGAGGCTCTCCACCACTAACCCCCCCCCCCCCCCCACACACACACACACACACACACCCCACCCACCCAACCACCATCAGCAGAATAGGCTGGAGCTCATCAACTATCTCTCTCCTGCTGTGGCCCAGTCCAGGTTCATCTTCATGAATACAAGCATGCTATGTTCTTAAAAATGAAATATAGAGTATCATTATGATCAATTGCTCTGTAGAGAATTACATGGATTTTGTGTTCTAAGGGGTAGAGTTAAGTTTAGATGTTAGACATTTTCCTTAACATGCTTGGTTTCCAGATATTTACTTGAAAATCCACAAATAAAATTAATACACATTTGTATCTAATCACACTGAATCCAAGATTAAAAAGAACAGATTGTATAGACACACCAAAATGCTAAAACAAACACTCACATACTGTACACTATTTTGATTATAGTTCCAGGACAGTGTTACTCAGTGTAAAGAGCAGCCTCTATATAATCTCAATCTCAAATAATCTCATGTTGAAATATGGAAAAATAAAAAATAAAAATAAACTGCAGCAGTTGGTAAATTCTCTGACACTATACTCAGGCTCTCAGAGTGAATGCTGACCTTGTCTTCACAAGCAGCTAAACCAGTTCCTCTTCAAGAGCTAATACTTAACCATGAGCCGCTAAACATTTACTCACGAATCAGCTTTTAATGAATGAGTGATTTGGCTTTGAAAGAGCTCCTAATGTTCAGAGTGTGGCTGCTCTGTATCTGAACAATATCCTCTTAATATCTGCCAAAAAGGGAACATAGATTAATGATTGCTTCCAGTGCTTTATAAAGAGCAGCTCAGAACTGCTGCGGTTAAAATTTAGAGAAAATATATTCTCAGATGCAAATTTTTTCACGTCTGCTCAGGACGGAATGGATCACTAGAAAAATGTTAATTATTACATTAATGTGTTGTACGCTTACTACTATTAGACTGTAGTCCTTTATTTGTGGATCTGCCCATTAGATACTGCCTCAGGACCAAGAGAGCAGTATGATTTAGGTGGTAGGTCATTCTGAGCACTGCAGTGACACTGACGTAGTGGTGGTGTGTTAGTGTGTGTTGTGCGAGTGGATCAGACACAGTGGTGCTGCGCGAGTTTTAAAACCCCTCATTGTCACTGCTTGCATGAAACTTCCAGCCGACAGCGTCCTGTATCCACTGATGAAGGACAAGAGGAGGACCAAGACAAACTGTCTCAAACAGAGTGGACAGCGATGATAAACTCCATGAGCACTGCTGAAACTGATCCACTCTTACAAGAACAACACATGCAAACACACCAACGCCATGTGAGTCCAAATTATGCCAGTAAGAACAATTATCATTTACAAAAATTAGTCTTAAAGACACAGTTACAAAACCAAAAAAGACACGACAAGACGGGAGTAAATAAGTCATGGGACAAGGTGTTTGTCTGGGTTCTTTACTGCAGTTGTTGTTCTTGCTAAAGGAGGTTCTGGCACGTGTGGGTCTCTGGGTACAGCTCCTTCATTATTAGGGACCAGTTTCCAGTCCCTTATACCAGGACAGAGCTTGACTCTCATGCTGTCACCTTGAAACCAAAAACAATCTGGGAGCCCCTCTGTCCCTCGACATATTTTCATTTGCTTTTTGCTCTTCTGCTGGGAGCGGATGGCTATTGCTTTCATTTGGACTTCATTAATCCACATTTCTGTCCTGGGTCCCCTCTGTCTTTAATCATCACTCAGCCCTTTCTGCCAGGAACGGCCCCGTGTGGCTTTGGAGTGGAGGGTCACAATGTGTTCCCCCCCGATCCTTCCCGCAAAATGGCTGACAAAAACAGGTAATTCATCTCAATCACTCGCTCTTGGATCCGTGTCACCCAAACCCCTGCAGGATTCAGTCATGCCGGAGCATGCAGCTCAAAGCCTGGACGTCCAAAAACGGACGAGGAAAACAAGACAAGAAGAAAGGCAAATGTACAAACTCTTCTCCCAACTTCCAAAACATAATGAAGCTTCAGGCACTGAGACCGTCAACTGGAAGAAGCAGTTACAGATGATGAACCCCAGCATGGCTGGAGGATGGAGTAAGGCAAATCATCTTTTCAAGGTTTCAAGGCTTCATTTTGTTTTTAGAATTCTCAGTTAATTGCAGATGGAATTGAATGTGCGGTAGTTCATCACAAGTATTAAGTCACAGTCTCTTGTTTGGCAAGGAGCTTGTGCTCTGTCTGAACCTTGAGTTCAGCCTTGTGCAGTACTATAGTGAATTTTCCAATTAGAATATCGGTGCAATGTCTTCATCTCCTTTTCTTCAGTACTGACCTTCCACAAGGCCTCCCTTCAGATTATTCCTGTTCAACATTTTCAATAATGAAAAATGTTCTCTACACTGTAACCTGGCCTTGTTCTTGCATTTCCCTCTTTCATTTCTCACAAACAATTACATATCAACAATGACTTCAAAGCCATGCAGATTCCTTCACCTTCTTTTCTGTTCTCATTTCTCACTATTTACTGCTTACTAGCGTTGATTTCTACCTCTTTCAAAGGATTCTGAAGAATTTTAAGACTTTTTTTCTTGCTAAAATTTGAGCTGCATATGTTTTAAGATTTAGAAACCCTCCATGTAATGCTATTGGTCAGATCATACATATACATAAACATGTAAAACATGGTTTTCAAAAAAGAGTATTTCTAACATTCATTATGATCTCTGGGAGAATGTTACCCAAGAAGATGGCCAAAGACACTGTGTAGGCATTATCAAACATTTTCAAATCATGGTATATTAGGCCTTTATCCTGCCAGTGTTATTATAAATGTCCTGACAAGTTTACAGATGTAAACACAAGAATGGAGAGAACTAATCACAGACCCAAAGTCAAAAAGCCCACTAGGCTAGCGAGCCCTCCATACCATTATCCTCTGGAGGCCAGTGTTCACATGTTAGCTTAGAGTTATGCCACTGCGGCAGAATATTAAAGCTCACAAACCGGCGCTGCAATACTCCAATATAATCCTCAGATTTAAAAGGCAAGCGTGTCCATATAGTGCAGCTTTATGTGCAGCGACCAAGCGAGGCCTCAGCCAAAAGCCCTTAGCACTGTGACAGAGCAGATGCTAACAGTAATGACAGTGGGGATTATCCAATAATTGTGGAAGCGTAAATCATTCTGCTTGGGCACAGACAGAGGTGATTAGAGAGAGAGAGAGAGAGAGAGAGAGAGAGAGAGAGAGAGAGAGAGAGCAAAGGAACATCTGTGGTCTTTACAGTTAAATGCCATTGTCCTGTTTAAGCCGTGGCATTCAACAATAGCTCCGCTCTTAAAAATCAAGCCTCTGCTCTTTGTACTGACTCTGAACCAATGATATAGATGAACCACTTTTATTTCCTAAAAGAACCTTTACAAGGAACCATTTTTCTGAATTAAATGTGATGTATGTAGAGGATCTATATACTATTTAATGTACCTTATTAGCGGTGTGCCTTTATGTATCAAACAACATCCATTATTCATTTTAAACAACACTTTTCCGAGAAAGTCCCCAGCTCAGGCCTAGTCAGTTCCACTAGCATGGGGCAAAATCCTCAGCTCAGGTTTAGTCAACTCCACTAATGTGGTGAGAAAATCTTCAGCTCAGGTTTAGTCAGCTCCACTAATGTGGTGAGAAAATCTCCAGCTCAGGTTTAGTCAACTCCACTAATGTGGTGAGAAAATCCTCAGCTCAGGTTTAGTCAACTCCACTAATGTGGTGAGAAAATCTTCAGCTCAGTTTTAGTCAACTCCACTAATGTGGTGTGAAAATCCCCAGCTCAGGTTTAGTCAACTCCACTAATGTGGTGAGAAAATCTTCAGCTCAGGTTTAGTCAACTCCACTAATGTGGTGAGAAAATCCCCAGCTCAGGTTTGCTCAACTCCACTAATGTGGTGAAAAATCTTCAGCTCAGGTTTGCTCAACTCCGCTAATGTGGTGCAAAATTCTTCAGCTCAGGTTTGCTCAACTCCACTAATGTGGTGTGAAAATCTTAAGCTCAGGTTTAGTCAGCTCCACTAATGTGGTGAGAAAATCCCAAACTCAGGTTTAGTCAACTCCACTAAGGTGGTGAGAAAATCCCCAGCTCAGGTTATGCCAACTCCACTAATGTGGTGAGAAAATCTCCAGCTCAGGTTTAGTCAACTTCAGTAATGTGGTGAAAAAATCTTCAGCTCAGGTTTAGTCAACTCTACTACAGCAGTAAGAAAGTCCCCAAAGTATAACTAGTCAACCCAAAGCAGTTTAAACCCATTGTAACCCCTCCCCCAACTCTCTCTCTCTCTCTCTCTCTCTCTCTCTCTCTCTCTCATTCTCTCTCTTTCTTCTTCATAGACCACAGACCTGAAACGACCCCAAAGGCCCATGTCTCTATTTCACCCTGAGCCAGCCCTGCTTTAATTGTGTAATACATTTTACTCAGTTAAGCGTGAATGATTGTTAATTGAACTAAAAAGTCATTTTCTTAATTGAAATGAAGCGTGGGGGCGCCGATGGTGTGGGGGCTGCTACATTAACATGCTCATAGATGAAGGCCGCTGATGCTTCCTCTTGAGAGCCTTTTTGGCTTTTCTTTGTTCTTATAACGCATGTAATCAGTCCTTACCTTGTTTTGAACCTCTTTGAAAACTTCTTTTTACACTGAGAAAATTTTATAATGAATGGAACATCTAGAAAGGTCCTAAAATCAACATACATTAAACATTAAAAGTGCAAAGTTAGTGTTAGGTTTGGTTCTGTCAGCGACAATATGTTCAAACAGCCTGAGGCAGTTTCCAAAGGCCTGTGACTTGGCAGAGACATGGAGGCAATGGTCATGTTTCAAGCGTATTCAAAAACAGCTCGCATTCTGGCTTGTTGTATGACACGTATTCTGATGGCCACTGTCTGGCTCATCTGTGCGAAGGAAAAGTATTAGTAATGATATGAACTTGTGTTTTTAAACTACAGCTAATAATAGATAAAGCTTCATGAGAGAGGAGTGTGTTCCATGGTGACGTCTCTCTCTGAAATGAACTCTCCGCAAGAGCGCCAGGGAAACTGGAGTTTGTGTCCGCAAATATTAGTCCAAGTAGTTACATAAAACCAACATTTGTTTTTCTTTCCAACTCCAGTATCAACACTTGCCAAAAAGAGGTCACCAGGAGGAACCTCCTAACCACAGAGAAGCTTTCTCGGAACTTCTCAGCGAAACTGCTCGCATCAGAGACAGCAGTCCTACATTATGCTAATAACCAGCTTAAACAATGATGTTGTTGATTATGTAAACGTTCCTAGCTGAGGGAATGCGATGTGTGTCCTCCTAATTGAATTAGTCCTGCTTTAAATGATGCACAAATGAACACCAAACTGTTTCCAGCTGCTTGGAACGAGAACAAGAATGACAGTCATTCCCACAGTCACAACATTGCTGTGAGTCACTGAAGGACCTCAGTATAACTGATGTCTAATACACACCACATCTAAAGTGTGGTGGGATACACCGCTGCTCTTTTCATAGCAGAATAGGGATTCGATCACCTTCCAGGAAACTACTTCCAATGGTAAGAAAAGTCTCCCTCTACCCGGGTCACTACACTACACCAATAAGAGTCCATTGCTTGTGCAAGTCTCCCAATTGGGATTGGACTCCCTGGCATAGGTCATTGCACACCAATCTCCCATCCTTGTGCAAGACTCCAAACTGGAATTAGTTCCCCTGAACCCAGGCTACCACACTACACTAATCACCAGTTAGAGACCCATCCTTGTGAAAGACTCCAAACCGGTGTTTGATCCCCCAAACAAGGCAACTACACTCCTCTACACCAATCACCAATTAGAGTCCTGTCCTTGCAAGACTCCTAAACAGGGTTTTGATCTGTCCTTATGCCTGACTACCAGCTGGAGTTGAATCCGCAGACCCAGATCACCAGAATACTCCAGTACACCAATAAGAGTCCAATTGTTGTGCAAGCCTCCTAACTCTGCACTGGCCTATATCTGTAAGATGATTCAAGTCTGTGTAATTCAAGAGCAGCCTGTAACTCATGTTTCAAACATTTTTCAAAGGACAAAAGTCCCTGAAAGCAGGGACAATGCGCGAGGACATTACGGGCCTTCTCCCTCTGTCTCCTATGGAGAGGAACGTGACAGACATTGGCCTGGTGCTCTGAATGATTCAGGCCATGTTAATAATTCAGCACTTCCCTGGGCTAATTAGATAAGTGCTGGAGGTTGGGGAGGTGGTGCATCTATGTGGAGGCATGAGGCAGGTGAAAGGGTATTTCTCTATTGTAGTCACAGGACTTGTCAAATGACACTATTATATTGTTGTCATACAAAAACCTTTTGACCTGGTCATGTGCAAATGTCCAGAGTTGGTATAGTTTATTTGGCCAGTATATGCTGCCATAAACACCTCTAATTTTAAAATGACCTCCTTGTTTCCATTATCCCAGGTCTACCAACCATACAGGGGTGCTTTGTACCCGTTGCTCTACATACATTGCTATGCCCCCTTCACTCTGTTCTTCAATGCTCAGGTCCCCTACTACACCACCACAGCAGCCAACAGTGTCCTGTAACCTCTGATGAAGGACTAGAACATGACAAACAAAGACTGTGTAGCAAGAGCTGAGATATTGTTTCTTACTTTACATCTACAAGGGAGAGAGAGAGAGAGAGAGAGAGAGAGAGAGAGAGAGAGAGAAAGAGAGAGAGAGAGAGAGAGAGAGAGAGAGAGAGAGAGAGAGAGCTTGTGCCAAAGCTGTCAGCTCAGTGATTGTAGAGCTGAGACCAGAGCTCTACAGCTTTACCCAGTAATTGACATGCAGCCACTGCCCTGGACTCAGCTCTCTCCTGACAGCAGCTCTTCCTCCTCGCAAAACTGCACTTCCTCACCGCTCCCAGGGAGAAGCATCACCCCTCAGTGGCCTGTGCCACCTCCCCCTCACTGCAGAGCCTCTGCCAGGGCAGTACAGACCTCCCGAAGCAGCGGCATGGAGTCGCTCTTATCTAACCCACTGGCTCCTGTCCCATAAACACTGCACATTACTTCACAGTGGCAGCAGCCAACTGAGAGACCTTCAACCCCCCTCCCAGGAAAGAGGAGCTAGCAAGGAACACTAGGGCATTTTTTTTTTGATCCAAGGAGTCAGAGACCAACTGTGTGGAAAGTGTTGTGATCTGGACTGTTGAAATATATCCTTCCTCACAACTTTTTGGAAATGTTTTTTTTTTCTGATCCTAAGTTTGATCCTTAGATACATTCGTGTATCTAAACAACACATATTGGCAGCTATTTTAATTATTGTGGACAGTTTGTCAAGTCTGCATTGAAAAGCAATGTATAGAATATGACGCTGTACTGAAACTACACATGATCCTTTGGTCATCATGCCCCATGCTAACCATTTGTTAGAGGGGTATAACCACCACCCCCCAGGACTGGCCTGTGGGACTATACTGTTTGTGATGAGCGGGACTGGTGGTGTGATCCAGAAATAATCATACAACCTCAGCACTTTACCTCACTAAGTGGATCACTGTGTTGTGCACTCAAGTTCAAGTGCATTTCTTTAGTTCTGGAGAGTGATGTGATGCTTCAGTGGTTTGGCTCATCTTTCATGTAGCAATATGTGTTTTGATTTGATGACAAGTTTTCACATAAATTAATACGCCTCCACTCCCAGTTTGAGCACATCACATAAGCTTATAAGTCTAATAAAGCCCAAAGTGGAAAACAAATTTAACAACGTTGTTGTTCATTTGAGAGGGTTTATGAGTGAGAACAGCATTAGAATAGATTTCCCACATCAGAGACGTACAAGCTTTAGGCTCTTTAACAGTCTGGAAAAAAACTATTTATTTGCGTAAACAATAAGTGGAATCCTGTGATCAGTCAATACCATTATTTTAATTACAACAGACCCTGTGTAGCCTAACTAGATTGTGTGTGTGTGTGTGTGTGTGTGTGTGTGAAGCCTTTTTACCTTCCTCAGTGGTCACATGACACTGCCCAAGGGCCACTGTCAGCTGGATATTTTTAGTTTGTGGACTATTCTCAGTCTAGCAGTGACACTGAGGGTTTTAAAACCTCTAGCAGCACTGCTGTGTCTGATCCACATACACTCGTACAAGCACAATACACACATCATTGTCACTGTAGTGTTTAACTTACAAGGGTCAGAAGAGTCTATTACAATGGTCATTGTGCTGTGGACATTTGATATAGCTTTTAGTCTGTTGTTAGAGCTGTAAAATTGTAATGATCACTTTAGGCAGGGGTTCTTTACTGTAAATTCGCAACATTAGAAAATGGCAAAAAAGGTTAATGTTTTAATATTCATTTGTAATTCATCTGTGCCTGTCTGAACACATTAGGTGCAAGGCAGAAACCACTTATATAGCTGTGCCACTGTTTTGTACCCTTTAGAAGTTACCATGTTCACAGCCCCCGACCTAGCCCTGGTAGTCTGTCATTGATCCCATTTCGATTCCACTCTAAGCTGCTGCTGGAGCCTTCCCTTGCAGATCGCGTCCTCTGGAGTGGATGTAATTTAAGAACCCAAACAAAGTTGAGGGGGGGGGGGAAATGACCCAGAAAATATAGATAATGGAGACCCAACTGGCGTCCCCTCCCTAAACATAGATAGGCTGTCAAACCTTCTGCCAGAAGCTGCGCACTCTTGTCACTCTTGGACATAGGAGGGTTATCATCGGCTGTACAATTCCCTCATTTTGAAATTGTATGTACAACCGAAAGGGAAAACTATGGCAGAAGAAGTAATGGAAGTCAGACCTCCTCCTACATTCCACTGAGATAACTACACCCATATCATTTTGAAGGGATGGAATGTTATTTACATTTTGGGGGGAAAAAACCTCATGTATAGCTCTGTATATATTAGGCCTATCAGACGTCTAAAGGAGATAGAACATTAACTCCCTCAGAGCCAGACGCTCAAGCAAAGAAGCGGACAGAATGATAATTCCAGAAGAACCCTCAGACATGGAGGAATAGTGGGACACCCAGGTATTTTTAGTGTTACAATGCTGGGAGATGTAAACACATGCCCTGAAAGCTCACCTCAGTGTTTCCATGCAGCTTTCTCAAGGCCTTTCAGTTCCGAAGGTGGCATTAAATGCACAAGCTTCCTGCTGTCTGCAACTGTGCACAAAACCGACGTAAAACCGCTGCCCTCCCACATATTCCGGCTCTGCGAAACAACCACAGCAAGCAGGCACAAGCGCTCTATGAAGTTACAAACCTCATTCTTTCCATTGTTTTGGTAAACATATTTTGGAATATTTAAATAGCTTTCAACCACACAAGTGTAGTGAGTTCAAGTACTGATGTCTGCATCGAGAAATAAAACCGAAATGGCATAGACATGGCATAGAACGGCAGACACTGATTTAAGCTTTGTCAGAACATTCTATTTCCTCTGGGTGCTCTGCTCAAGTCTGAAAGCCTGGGATAAAAGGAGCCATCATGAATTTTTACCCTGCTTCTGAGTCTTGCCAATCACAGTGCTGGACACAGCAAACCTAACTAAAAAAGATAACACAGCAAAAATGGCTAAAAACCAGAGCCTCCTGTGTTCATTCTGATTTAAAGTAACAGGCACTGAAACTGGACTTTAATAACAAGGCCGTTTAAGGAGCGGGGACTATGCTGCTGTGGAGTTTGATTCTTGTGGGATTTTGACCAAAGCATGTCACAGGTGTTTTATTAAGACCCCATAACTCGTTTCTTTCTGTAAAAGAAGTAGGATATGCTCCCTTTGTGTCAAAACTAAAAGAGCTAATTAGGCCATGTGGAGAATCCCCTATTCTCATTCTGCTCTTCCCAACCCTTTTCTCTGACAAAGCCGACATTAGCCACGAGGCCTCTGAGCTCTGGCTCTACAAATTAGCTCGTGACACGTCCTACATTTAACTTCATTTCCAGAGCACAACACGAGGGAACGGGGTAAAAAGAAAACATCCCGAAGAAAACGACCCCCAACCAACCCCTCGCTAAAAACCGTGCCCCCGAACTCCTCCGTTCGTCTTTCCCCCCAGATGCTTTTCTACGAGGGCAGAGCGGGAGAAAAAAAACCTGAAGTGTGCCATCTGTTTTACCCCTATTCAAATGCAGTAGCTGGAGCAGTGGAGTGATCAGTGTTATGTTAGAGCAAACATAGCAATTAAGCTAATTAAGTTCCCGCAGATTCCCTTTGATTTATGGCAGTCGGAGGAAGACGGTTTGCAGGAAACATGGATTCTCTCCCTCCGCTGGGCTGTGATGATGATGAGGGTGGTGGTAGTGATGATGATGATGATGATGAGGGTAGGGAGGGAGTGCATTCTTCCTCAGGCGTCTGTCACCAGCTGAAGGCCAGCGCTGGACGAGCAGCCAAGATGACAGGGCCACGGTCTCGTGTCAACTCGCTGACCTCAGCTGTCAGTCACTCTCCCAGGCCTCTAGCACAAGCGGGAAGATAGGAGGGAGGAAAAAAAACAAGCATGACAATGGAGGAGAGAGATGGAAATATATGAAGAAAGGAGGCCCGCTAATGGATGTCTCTAAAAGAACACACTCTTTAATCAAAACACTCAACGCAAGTGTCACAACTCATTCGCTGCCAAGAGGGAGCACCAATGACCTCGGGTCTGGAGGTCGAAGTGATGGGGAGAACTAAATTGCATATTTTTCTGCATGTCCTAGGCTAAAGCTCGGCAGCCAAAAGTGCTTAGAGCAATCTTTTTTTCCTCTCTCGCTCTCTTTCCACCGTACTCTTAATCAAGTTTGCTAAATTGAAAAACCCATCTTCGCCTTCTGTTCACTGTGCCCTGCTCAGTGGCGCCCAGCTGATAATGGTTCTCCAGGGCTGCAGACGATGCACACAGGCCAGTGCTGGAGAGCTCTCCCACAGGCAGGAGTCCGGTGAAGGGCACAGAAGCGAGGATACACTGGACAACTCTCTGATTACTAGGTAATTCCCTTAGAGCAGAGGGGAGACATCTGCACTCCTGAGAACATAATGCTTTGCACTGCTTCGTCATAAACACACACTCTGTGTTAAACATTGCAGTGGATGATTATTATCAGCATCCAGCCATAAACATCAGTGCTAATCTCTGCTAGCACTACTAGTATATATATATATAATCCAATATATAAAATCTGCTTAGGGCTTCAGGAGCTGCCTGAAGGCCTTATGTGCCTGAGATATATATATATATATATATATATATATATATATATATATATATATATATATATATATATATATATATATATATATATAAAGTTGAATAAAGCATTTAAACACAGTAATGTTCAGCAGAACTCTCTCTGAAGGGCAGTGCAGCGGTGGCAGCAGTGGATGGACAGTGAGCAGCCTGTCCATAACTGAATTCTGTGAGACAAACACACACACACTCATCCCACTCAGCGTGCACACACAGATGTGGGTCATCAGACATCTGCTTCCCCACTGCTGCCCATATTCGTTTTAATAACCACTCCCATAATCATGTGGATTATTGGAATATTAGCGAACTGCCTCCAAGTGGCAGACCAGGCCCTGGCTCTGATGAAGGTATAGTGCAGGGCACCATATGGTCCAGAAGGTCAGGCTTTTCTCCTGCTCCACAAAGAGCTAAAAAAAATAAAAATAAATAATCACTTAGAGGATAAGCAGAAACCCTTCATAAATAATATGAAAAACAGAAAGCCAAGGCATGTGTAAAGGACTCGCCTTGTAAAGCGTTCATTATAAAATGTATATGTTTAATGTGTTGGGTTTTTAGAGTTTTTTTAATGTGTAGTTCTGAAATAGTGGTTCTACTATCCAACTGTCAGAGGGGAACTATTGGTCTATGGTACCACAGGTCCAGCCCCCGGTACTCAATCAGTGACCTGCTGGGAGTTGATGGAAGGAGCTGTTAAAGGCGGATTTATATTTCTGCATTGATGCCGTTGCGGGTGTTTATACTTTTGCGTTGGTGTCACTCTGCAATTGCACCACCCTAGGGCTGAATCTTTAACATCTTCCTCTACACTATGTAGTACACAAAGTAGTGATGTTGTAGAATTACTTTTAGAAGTCTTTAAAGTGCAATATTGAGGGAGTAGGTTGTTGATTGGGACAGAGCAGGGTTTACATGAGGTGCCAGGAAAGTAATTAATAGAAAGTCTGCACCTTTTTCCCTGCGTGGTATCACTTCTCGATGAGTTATTTTTTTTCCTGGAGACCTCTGTATTTTTCCTTTGTTCAACATATTTATTCCTCCCTGAAGCCCACATCATGAGGAAATCTCTCACTATGAAGAGGAGTTCATTTTCCTGTTCTAATTTGGTTCAACATAAACAATGTCCATCCAACTTCTGACCAATCACAAGTCGTTGTTTATCTGCGTTGACACAACACATAGTTACATTTTTGGAGAGGTGCATGTTAGGCTATGGCGTATGGTCGACGCAGAGGTATAAACTGGGCTTAAGAGCTTAAGGCACATGCATTCTCCAAGACACGAGAAACAAAAGCTTTTTTAAATATATTTTAACACACTTGGAGGAGAACAGTAACTATCCAGGTCGCTTAAGTTAGCTACACCAATATTGACTGGTGTTGTTCTGACTGATATATATCAGACATATATAAGAAAAGACCTTGCAAATAGGATCCTCCTCCTTATGTTTTATTTCCAGGATATCTAATGACTATTTCAGTAATTAACCTTGTAAAATAGCATATGCCTGATGCCTGTTTGGGTCTGTATAACTCATTTTTTAATAAAACTTGAGGCACTTTGTGTTCTAAAAATTAAAGTCCCAGACAGTGAGTTAAATTGGCATCGGGAAAAACAAATACCTGAAGTGGGAGCAAACAAATAGCTAATCACATTACGAATTTAATTAATGCGGCGTGTTAGCATTTCGCCAACTCAATAAGACACCTTCACGACTGTATTGTGCCACCACCGCACACCTCAATTAGAGCCGTGTTGATCTACAACATGAATTATTAAGTCTCCTCTGATCACTCCAGCTTTCCCGAGAAAACTAATCCTGCCCTCCTACATGGTGCACGCTCGCCCACACACCTCCACGCCTTTCAGTTCTCTCTCTCTTGCTCTCTCTCTTCTTTTCTTCCCTCCTAAGAGATCTATTTGTGGAAGCCATGGCCTGTTCGTGTTTATGGTTCTCGGTGGGTTTGTACTACTACTGCCGCCACAGCTGCATCTGCTGTCTCCATAGCAATGAGGTTTATTACTTAAACCCCTCCCCTCTCCCCCAGCACACTCACAGCTCCACAGCCCCTGCTTGGATTGAAGGAATGTAAAGAAAGAAACTGAGGAAGCAAGGGAAGCCTGCATTGCAGCAAACCTACGGCCTGTGGTCCTCAGTTACATTTACTCATGTGTTTTTATTTTAACTTGTTGCTGTCAGATCAAAATCTATTCAGATTAAGGCTCCATTTTGAATGTGTGTTGTTATTCATTATTTTATTAATATAAATTAGTTTAAAGACAGCTGTTTTATAAACAGTGTTAGTTTTGCCTGCATGTCCTCTCCGAGCTCATGAATACGAGTTTAGAACCAAAAGGTCAAACCCAAAATGTCCTTTCAAGTCCTAGGCACAACTGACATCTTGTCCTTTCTTCTTGGTGAAGAAACAGAAGATTCAGTGACTGATGACATAGCTCTCATTAATTTAGTCGTCCACTAGCTAGGACTCCACTAATCACACAGTGCTACCAGGCTGAAAAGGTAAAGACCAGCACATGCTTCCTCTGAGGCTTAAGAAGCCAACCACCACCTGTCTTCAGAGAGATCAACACACCTGGAGGAGAATACTAAGTGCCCAGTTTGTCGTTGTGAAGCAACTCATGGAACAAGCTTATAACTCACTCACTCACTCACCTTTAGGAACTGCTTCACGAGGGGCTGCATCATAAACTCTATATATCTTTGTTTTAATGTTAGCTAACAGACTAGCATTGTCATGAGTGATGGGGAAGAGTGAGGGCCATCCTAGTCACCCAGAGAGACAAAGCCAAATATGCCCAGTATCCATAATGCATCTCGATGAATCTCAAAATCACAGTGGCTAAAATGTATTCTTAAAAATACTGGCAATGTAGGTTTAAAAATAGAAATTATGTCTAAAGAAAACCTGACAATGAATTCCCATAATGCAATGTGAAACAAAACACATTTTGGGCTCTTAAAATTGAATTTGAGTAATAACAGAGACATGGATGTTAGGAGATGTACATCTACACATGCTTACACAGAGACACACACACACACACCAACGAACATGACTCTAACAACAGCCTCTAAGCACATGGACTGAGGAGTCTCAGAGGTAATGACATTCGTGAGGGCTTTTGACCTGCGTGAGCTAAGTGGACAGACCAAGCCCTTATGGCCTTGCACGTGCATATTTACAAAGAGAAATATACATTTAGTGCATGAATAAATGCAGCTGTTAAACATTTCCAAATGCCCAGGATCATGAATAATTTCCTTTAAGATATACCCATTGTCTTTGACTGTACACACACTGTGTCCAAACGTTCACTACAGTGTTCATGATTGCCACAAAAACTACAGCCAATAGAATGGGATGCTCTGGAGAAGCTGCACGAGTCTAAGGCCCCCATTTCCAATGCCATGTGTTGGCTAGAGGGTTAACTTGTTTTTATAGTTATATAAGTTTTATAAGGAATCACTGAACATTCAGACCCACATCAACCTCGATCCCACAAACACACTCGACCTCCAAACTGTCTGTGAAGGTGTGTGGAGTGAGTGGAGCAGGTGTAAGTGAAAGGTAGGTCCTGCTTGGCTTTAGCTTAGCGTTTGCTGGGTCGGCAGCAGCAGGTTCGGAAATAGAGGGGGGGATCTGTTACGCAATATGTGAGATCCTGCTAATCTGCTTTGGCCGCCTGCTCCTCCTGGGCATCTCTGCAACGCACACAAAAACAACAGACACACACACACACACACACAGGTGTCACTAATGGGTTTAAAAGCAGTCGATGATGAGCCCCCATGGCTCAGCCATCTTACAGTTCCATGTGACCAGACGGAGGGAAAAAGAAAAGAGGGATGAAAGAAATGCCACATTATGACAACAATCACATTCACAATTATTGTAATGTTTATTTGTTTGGTTTGTTGGTTGTTTGGATAATTAGTTTTGTTTATTTATTTATTTATTTATTTTTTGGAGAACTTTGATTGGTTGGTTGGTTGAATGACAGGTTAGTTGTTTGGTTGTTAGCTGGGCAGATGTTTGTTTGTTTTGTTGTATGTCTGAAAGTCCTGTTGTCTCTTTGGTTGATTGGATGTTTTGATGATTGTTAGTTTTGTTTTGTTTTTAGTTGGTTTGATGTTTGAATGATTGGTTGTTTGTTTGTTTGGTTGGCTGTGTGTATGATTGTTTATTTGATTGGTTGGTTGGCTGTGTGTATGATTGGTTGTTTGTTTGGTTGGTTGGCTGTGTGTATGGTTAGTTGTTTGTTTGGTTGGTTGGCTGTGTGTATTGATTGGTTGTTTGGTTGGTTGGTTGGCTGTGTGTATTGATTGGTTGTTTGTTTGTTTGGTTGGTTGGCTGTGTGTATGGTTGTTTGTTTGTTTGGCTGGTTGTGTGTATGATTGGTTGTTTGGTTGGTTGGCTGTGTGTATGGTTGGTTGTTTGTTTGGTTGGTTGGCTGTGTGTACTGATTGATTGTTTGTTTGGTTGGTTGGCTGTGTGTTTTGATTGGTTGTTTGTTTGGTTGGTTGGCTGTGTGTATTCATTGATTGTTTGGTTGGTTGGTTGGCTGTGTGTATTGATTGATTGTTTGGTTGGTTGGTTGGCTGTGTGTTTTGATTGGTTGTTTGTTTGGTTGGTTGGCTGTGTGTATTGATTGGTTGGCTGTGTGTTTTGATTGGTTGTTTGTTTGGTTGGTTGGCTGTGTGTATTGATTGGTTGTTTGTTTGGTTGGTTGGCTGTTTGTTTTGATTGGTTGTTTGTTTGGTTGGTTGGCTGTGTGTATTGATTGATTGTTTGTTTGGTTGGATGGCTGTGTGTATGATTGGTTGTTTGTTTGGTTGGTTGGCTGTGTGTATTCATTGATTGTTTGGTTGGTTGGTTGGCTGTGTGTATTGATTGATTGTTTGGTTGGTTGGTTGGCTGTGTGTTTTGATTGGTTGTTTGTTTGGTTGGTTGGCTGTGTGTATTGATTGGTTGTTTGTTTGGTTGGTTGGCTGTGTGTATTGATTGGTTGTTTGTTTGGTTGGTTGGCTGTTTGTTTTGATTGGTTGTTTGGTTGGTTGGTTGGCTGTGTGTATTGATTGGTTGTTTGTTTGGTTGGTTGGCTGTGTGTATGATTGGTTGTTTGTTTGGTTGGTTGGCTGTGTGTATGATTGGTTGTTTGTTTGGTTGGTTGGCTGTTTGTATGGTTGGTTGTTTATTTGGTTGGCTGTGTGTTTTCATTGGTTGTTTGTTTGGTTGGTTGGCTGTGTGTATTGATTGGTTGTTTGTTTGTTTGGTTGGCTGTGTGTATTGATTGGTTGTTTGTTTGGTTGGTTGGCTGTGTGTATGGTTGGTTGTTTGTTTGGTTGGTTGGCTGTGTGTATGATTGGTTGTTTGTTTGGTTGGTTGGCTGTGTGTATGGTTGGTTGTTTGTTTGGTTGGCTGTGTGTTTTGATTGGTTGTTTGTTTGGTTGGTTGGCTGTGTTTATTGATTGGTTGTTTGTTTGTTTGGTTGGCTGTGTGTATGGTTGGTTGTTTGTTTGTTTGGTTGGCTGTGTGTATTGATTGGTTGTTTGTTTGGTTGGTTGGCTGTGTGTATGATTTGTTGTTTGTTTGGTTGGTTGGCTGTGTGTATGGTTGGTTGTTTGGTTGGTTGGCTGTGTGTTTTGATTGGTTGTTTGTTTGTTTGGTTGGCTGTGTGTATGGTTGGATGGTTGTTTGGTTGATTGGCTGTGTGTATGATTGGTTGTTTGGTTGGTTGGTTGGCTGTGTGTATGGTTGTTTGTTTGGTTGGTTGGCTGTGTGTTTTAATTGGTTGTTTGTTTGGTTGGTTGGCTGTTTGTTTTGATTGGTTGTTTGTTTGGTTGGTTGGCTGTGTGTATGATTGGTTGTTTGTTTGGTTGGTTGGTTGGCCGTGTGTATGATTGTTTGTTTGTTTGGTTGGTTGGTTGGCTGTGTGTTTTAATTGGTTGTTTGTTTGTTTGGTTGGCTGTGTGTATGATTGGTTGTTTGTTTGGTTGGTTGGTTGGCTGTGTGTATGATTGTTTGTTTGTTTGGTTGGTTGGTTGTGTGTATGATTTGTTGTTTGTTTGGTTGGTTGGTTGTGTGTATAATTGGTTGTTTGGTTGGTTGGTTGGTTGGTTGTGTGTATGATTGGTTGTTTGTTTGGATGTTTATTGTTTACAATAATGTATTTTTTTATATTATAAGTGAAAATATGTCAAATCCTTTAAAGGGGCTCTTTTAATGCATTGTTTCTGTTACTTTCATATTATTTACAATACACATTGTTTCTTAGTTTTTTTCTGAATTTAACAATTTGTGAATCATAAATCACATTTGTACTTTGTTCATTTTAAAATATATTTTATGTTATATTTTATTATATATTTAATTGTATTTTATTTCAAAATAAAATTTTAAAAAATTATTTTTTATTAGTGCATACTTAAATAAGATCCAATACTGTGTTATTTTGCTACACTTTGGGTGCGGTAACTGATCATTTACAACACCACTGTAAAGCCTCAGCTTTGTAGCCTGTGTGTCTTTGTGCCGTCTGACTTTGCTTCACTTTACACTTTGTGTGACCTTTCTTCTCTCCCTTTGTATCCACCCCCTGTGTCTATGTTGTCTGCATTTACAAATCCCTCCTCTGATCTGGTTCAGGACATTAGCCTGGACACACAGGGTCAGCTGGACACGATGGCTAAGCTCGTTTATGACCGCATTACTCAGCGTGCTAGCATATGCTAACATCTCTCTCTCTCTCTCTCTCTGCCCAGGTGAGACGCAGGCTGCTCACTTCTTTAATACCCCTGGTCACATGGTCCCAGCACGGGGTGGATTGACCATGTCATTGATCCTGAGAAAGCAAGGGGGTTTGTAGACAGCACTCACTCTCACACACAAGATTGTTTACCTGCATTATGAGGCCATTACATAGACTTACATTCATTTTGTGGAGCACTGCTAACCTAATGCTAACCCTAACATTAATCTAACATCATACCATGTCGGTACCCTAAAATGTAATGATTTAAGTTGCCGTGAGCAGCTTGTGGGTCCCCAAAAGAAAGATTACAGATTCCTGGTCCACTCAAACACACACGGAGCAGTGGATTGTCTCAGTCAACTTGAGAGCTAAGATAAGCTAAGTTACCTAAACAGCTTTGCTCTCTTGCTACACTCAGTTTGTAAAAAGCTGTCAGTTTTAATGATATTATATTTACCATTGTCCAATTATACTTTTTGACATTTTAATTTTCTTCTTACATTTCCTTAGGAAATATGACGTCTGTGATTTTGTGTGTGCTTTTAGCAATGAGTAATTCAATGCTAATCTGCTGGAAGTTGTATCTGCCACATGTTCATTTTACTTGATTCTATATTTACTGTATTGTAGCTAGTGTTGGCACCAAGACGCATACTTTATCTTCTGATTGCCCCTCTTTCCACTTTCTGTTTTCAAGCGAAGTTCAATTTGTCCAGTAATAACAGGAGATTGGATCAATAAACAGAAACCAGCTCAAGCGTATGCTCCCTAGAGTCCTCTGTGAACAATTTTCCCTCGCTGGTTAAGGTTTATGCAACAAAACAAGAAACATATCAGGGAAATTCACTGATAATTGAAACGGCATATTTGCACTTGTAATTTCCTAGGTATCAGGTACACCAGGACTGTTGCTCACATATCCTATTGCTGGTCTCTAGGTTCAAGGTTTATGAGTGTAGTCCAAATTCCTTAGGAGAAAAGGAATGAGACAAAAAGGAGGACACGAGACACCTGCAAGATACTCTAGAAGAAACTACAGTGATGTTAAGACGTCTCCTTTTTTATTTTTATTTCCTCTGTGGACACACTTAATACATATAACGTCTGTTAGCTGGCATAATAGATCTGGACACTTAGCATACTCCTCCAAGTGGCATTGTGTTAGCAGTGGCATTCATATGTGATTGTGGTGGTCTTAGCTAGATGGAATTGGTGATGACTAAATTGGGTAGAAAAATAATAGAAAGAAGTCACGGCAGCAGGAAAGATTCGGAGCAACATACAAATTAGTTCTGCTAGGGCCTAATGCAAACAGTGTTCAGTAGAGGGTGTTTGTGTACATGGTGTTAGTTTAAGCAGAAGGCCTGTGTGTACAGTGCTAATGTGGATCTCCTCAAGTTGGAGAATAATACAGGCTTCCCATGAGGTCTCTGTACTCCCTCAAGTGAGGGCTTCATCCTCAGGAGAGCCTAAAGAACGAAGTAGTCAACAGTTTGGCAGGACTCCAGCCTTGCTTGTTAAATACCAAGCAGACAACACTTACACGTGCTTACGCTCTCTGGGTGAAAGTGGCATTTATACACTGCTAAACCCAGAGTTCCACTATCTTATCATGGGAGATAAGGCCAAATGATTCTCAGATCATCATCAAGGGCTCATTTCCACTGAGAGAAGACGAAGCCAGAGCATAACAATACACACAGAAGTAAGGTTGCCAGGTAAGGCCAGACAGCTCTATGTACCAAACACATTCAATGTCAAAATTTCGTTATACTCACCTCTCAATTTCAGTTTAAAATACAACATTTGTGGTATAAATCCAATTATAATAAAACAAGTATATATTGTAATAATATATATATATATATATATATATATATATATATAATGGATTTAAATGCATGGGATTTCTCTCTCACTCTTGTTGCATGTCCATTAAACTGACTGTCAATGGGTATTGATCAAACTGAAATCTGATTGGCTAACTGATGATGTTAAGACACCCAGACAGATATCATAAAAAATAGACTTCCCATGTGAACACCAAATATGTGGCAACCCTAAACAAATGTATGCAGTTTTCAAAAACACACAGACACAAAACCCAAAAGAAAAATTCCACTAGCGCCAAAGGGCTGTGACTCCTACTGGTTGCTTCAATGCTTTTAGCAATTATGCAGCTTTCAAAAGTCATCAGCATCATCAGAGGCAAGCGTGCTAATATGATTTAAGCTTGGAAAAAGCGGGTCAGAAGGAAGTGGCTAACATCAAGATAACAGGACGAGCTGCATAAGATGTTCCACCACTGACACCACGGCTGTGTGGCTAGAATTTACGTTCTGTGGTAACAAAACCTGAAATCTGACATTCTATATTAAATCAACAGTTAAAGATTAGTGCAACCGAATGTTCAACATTCTATGACTAATTTATTCTATAGTTTACAGTATGTGTAAATACATCTACCAATTCTCAGATTCTGACTCGTTTAAAAACGGCAAAACTGTGAAACAAAACCACCCACAATTTGTTCTGTGTGCACTGCCTTGGTCAGAATTATGGGATAAAACGAGCAACTCTTATTTTGCTCTGCTTCTGACATCAAGTGCAGAGACTTTAAAATTCTCTCATCTAAGACTCTCCGATCACAGCGCTGGCCCCACCTTTATGTGAAAAGCACAAAGGATAAACTCAGCAAAACAGAGTCAGAGAGTGTAAAAACACACAAAAGAAAGCTGAACAAAAATGGCCAAAAACTTTTGCTCCCTGCTCCTCGCTCCTTACTGCTGTGAGCTCGGGGTTGGGGTGAACAGCGAGAGGCTCATTGACATTTAAAGGAACAGGGGGAGAATACTGCTGTGGGGTATGATCCTTGTGGTGTTTTGACCAAAGCAGGTCACAGAATAACAATATTATTATTATTATTATGAGTTTGGGGTGGGTGTTGTTATATTCATAATATGTTATACTGTATATACACTGTAAAACATTTCTTGTAAATTCTACAGTAAAATACTGGCAGCAGAGTTCCCAGGCATTTACCATATTTTTACAGGAAAACTACTGTATTTCAAATTTACTGCATATTAATGTAATCGAGTAATACAATAATTTACTGTAAATACTGCGATTTACAGTAAAATACTGGCAGCAGAGTTCCTAGGCATTTACCATATTTTTACAGGAACACTACTGTATTTCAAATTTACAGCATATTACTGTAATTGAATAATACAATAATTTACTGTAAATACCGCGATTTAAAGTAAAATTCTGGCAGCAGAGTTTCCAGGCATTTACCGTATTTTTACAGTAACACTACTGTATTTCAAATTTACAGCATATTACTGTAATTGAGTATTACAATAAAATACTGTAGCAGACTTGCTGTAAATTTACAGCAATTTTTTACAGTGTACATTAATAATTCATAACAATAACCAAAGTACAAATTACAAATGTTTTTTTCCTTCTCGTGTGAAATGACCATTTGAGATATGTGCAATAAAATGTTTGAATAAAATATTCAGCCTCAGCTCAGTGACAACTGTTGGTATATAATTGGCATGGAACAGCAGAGTGTCCTGCATCATTGAGGACCATCAAATTCAACTGAGATTTGCCTAGGAATGTGCATTTTAGTGTCTGTGCTGTGGAACTGAGAGGGAAACAGCAGGTTGGTGGCTGCTTGCTGCTGTTTGCTGGTGACCCTGCTCTAGCCCCTGACCCTCAGCAGAGCAGCCCCACAGAGGAGAGATAATTAGTTCTTATTAGAGCACGGCTGTCTGATCATCCCCCTGCAAACGCAGCTCTCCCCCACACACACTTCCCACCCCCCAAACCCACACACACGTAACCAGGAAACAGGAGGAGGACGGCTGTCTGCAGAGCAGCCATGCAGCGCCTGAGGAAATGATGACAAACTGCAGCTTGCTGCACACTGAGAGCGAGGGGGAGGGAACCACGGAGTGACACAGTGACAGAATGAGTGAGTAAATGAAGTTTCACAATCAGATTAAGAATCACGTTATTGGCGAAGTGCGGGAATCTGTCTTTTGTGCGTCTTTTACGGCACCGCTTCCTGACAACTGCGTGTCCAAGTGGCGTTGTTTGTATCTAGAAGAGCAGATACAGTATCAGTCTTTCTGTAAATAATCATTACAGCACAGATGGAAATAATACAGATATTCATTCATTAGTGAATCACAAGACATCATACACTCTCACCAAGTCACACACACAAACCCACACCTGTGGACAGTTTCACACAGCCACCTACCGACGTATCTTCACTGTCCAGGGTAAAACATGTATTTCCAAAATATTGACCATACCACAAGGAAAAAACCTTCTTAACTTATTATTATTTTATTTCAATTTTGGAGCATTACTATTCATCCATTCATCATGAAATCTTCACACTGTTGTTGTGTTCTAATGACAGTAAACTAACCCTCAAACATGGAGATACATTTATTTATTTATTTATTTATTTTATTTTATTCTTTTGAAAGTGACAATATGTGTTTACACAGTGGAAAGAAACCCACACCAACAGGGAAAGAACATACCACGCACCTCTGAGAAAGTGACCCAAGGCAAGGGTCCAATCCAGGACCCCCAGACCTCTGTGGTGTTGCTTCCAGTACCACTCCTCTGACTATTTTTTTTTTCAGCTCCACGTCCTTTCAGACCCATTGAGCTCAGTCTGAAGTTGACCATTTCAGTGGTCAGTCAGGTCTTGTGTGGTCAGATCATCCACATCCTCTGCATTGACACATTTAAAAAATGACACATGTAACAGCCATTTTGACTGGAGAGGAAATAAATCAAGGTGGTCTCTGACTTCTGCACTGCGCTGTATATTTGTCATGTATTTAACGAAGTAATATAGACACAGCTGGACAGCCGTCACTGGCTTTTAAAAGTGGCTTTCCTCTTGAGGTTTTCAGAAGCTGAGGAAACACACACACACACACACACTGGGCCACACACCACTTCACACCGCACACCAGACCACAGAACACACAAACACACATTGAACACCCTAGCACACACTGCAGCTGTCTACTGTACATTCCAGCGTCCATCTCACTGTCATTCTACTCTAACCATCTTCATGAGGCTCATAAAGGAACATCTGTGTTTAAGCTCTAAGCCACTGAGTCAGAGAGAGAGAGAGAGAGAGAAAGACTGAAAGACAGTGCAAAAGAGACAGAGAGAGATAGAAGGAAATAGAGAGACCACGTGAAAGAGCGCAAAATAAACAGTCACATGTATTATTTTAGCATTTAGCGCAGCTGCTCCAGAGCATTGTACAAGCTGTGTTTGTGAATCTGAACCCTTGTGTCCAGGCAGAGGTGCTGCTTGGGGTCTTATAATTTGAGGTGGTGTTTTGTGTGGCACTAGCGCAGAGAACGCTCTTGACGCTCTACTCTTATCTCCTCGTGGCTTGGAGCCTAGGAATTGTAGCTAAGACTGAGCTGTTGGCGTTAGCAGCCCTACCGCTGTTGTCCAGAGGCACCAGAACACTGTTCAGCCTGAATGTCCTCAGATACGGCCCGGCTAGGAGCAGTAAAGAGGCTTCTTCCGATGTGTGGATGCTGAGGTCTGCACCCAACTGCTCAGCTCCTGCCTTCTAATCTGCTGCTAGCCACCCGCAGACAGATACACACAAACACACACATACACACAAACATATACGGTTAGACAGAGTGCATTCAACTCTGCTAGCAACCGCCCCAGTGGTCATTACAATCACACAAAAACCCAGCCCTGACAAATGAGGCTTAGATGTCTGCGTGTGCTGTTAAAAGTTGCTGATTTGTGAAGGAAAAAAAAGTAAAAAAAAAAAAGAATTTATTATTAATAATAATAATAATAATAATAATAATAATAATAAAGGTCAGTATCTTTAAATTGACACACTGCAGATGGAGAAGAATAGTCCATCATAATCCAGTGGTCTATAGCAGTAGGAACCATGGGGTTCATTCTGAGACCGTGGAAGTGTGCTGGAAAAAAGAGAATCTGTGAATTGAGGTCTATAAAATCTATACATAATTTATACATTAATAAAATATCATTCATCTTCTGTAGCTTCATCCTGATCAGGGGGTCTGGAGCATACCCAGAATCACTGGGCATGAGGCAAGAACACACCCTGCCCAGGGCACATGTCTATCACAGGGAAACACACCACACACTCACCCTTCAATCAGTTCAATCATCCAGTAACAATTTCAAACTTTCAAAAAATTTACAAAATTTCATGCTTGTGTGTGTGTTTTGGACTACGGGAGGAACCTGGAACACCCGGAGGAAACCCACACAGACACAGGGAGAACACACCATGCCCCTTACACACATTTTTTGTTTGTTTGTTTGGTTTTATGAAAATGGACATTCGGTCAACGTTTGATGTCTGTGCAAAATTCCAAATACCGGACCATGTCTCTTCAGTTCTTCAGTTTTACCTTTCTTCAGTTGCGCAATCATAAAGGGCCTTGTTTGTTGTTGTTTTGTTTGTTTGTGCTTCGTAATGTGACACATATTTTCATTAGGAGACAGATCTATCTAGAAGGAGGAAGGAAGGACAGTCTCGCATAAACAGTGCTGCTGGAACACTTGCTGAACATGAGCTTGGGGCTTCTGCTGAAAGAAGCCAGAAATCGTTGAAAAAGACATTGTCTAGAAGGCAGCTTATGCTTCTCAAATATGTGAATACATCTTTTAGTGTGTAGGGTCCCTCAGAGATCTGAAAGTTGCCCATGCGGAGAGCACAAATGCGTAGCCATGTCTTGTCAAACTCTTGCTTTCGAATTTTACAGCCTGGATTGTTTTTACTCTTTTCGCATCATTACAGTTCAGATTAGCTTGAGGTCAAGTAAGTCAGCAGTATCTTGTCGGGGTGCTTGACGTATGGTATGACTTTTGTGGATACAACAACAAAGGGCATTTACTGAGAACGTTTTGTGTAAGTGTTTCCATGTGATCATATGCTATGGATGTATGCTGTTTGCTAATGCAGTGCTGTCTGAGGGCTCAAAGGTCACAGGCATTCAGTTGTGGTTTACAGTTAAGTCTTTTGGCATATGTGACAGTACTATGCACCAACGAGGGGGAAATACCTAGTGTTTTCATTTAAATACAGCTAAAAAATTATATTCAGAATGCTTTTCAGCCCTTATCTAAACACTCAAGTACAGTTTCAACATTTTAAATTAGATGTCTTACACATAAGGGTTATTATTCCTTTCATTTTACTTACTTCATGCAATAATTATGTTGATGAGACCAATTTTGTCAAAATGGATATGAAGTCAGTTCAGCTCCTGTTAATAGTGAAATCAGGAAAGAGTGCGAATTAAAAGTAAACTTTCTCTGATTCAGCGAGCATAATATCTGCATGTGTATGTGTGTGTTTCATAGGCACCCCTCCCCCGCTTCAAACTTTATTTCATCACAGATCTTCTCGCAACTTGGCCAAGGTGGGCCAATCCAAAGCATAGTTTTTTTTCAAAGCAAGCTGACTCGAGTGTCTCTGCCAAAAACTGTATCCACAGTATGAGCTCCATAAGGGAGCAGATGGTCATTACGATCATTTATACATTATTAGTGCTCATGATCCTACCTGTGTCACAAGCATCCAACAGTTTCTGTTTTCCAGGAGCCTACTCACAACAACATATACCTGATTAAAATACTCACTTATTAGACAGATAAACAGATGATAGATGCAGAAGTTTGTATGGACCTCATATATCTAGTGAATTCAGCAATTTTAAGCTGCATGCATTGTGCCCAGAATGCATCGCCCTGATGGGTATACCATGCCCAGACTTTGGGCTGTGGGGTGCAACACCACCCAAAACTTTTGTTCCCAGAGATGGAAAGGATTTTGTGATCCAGAACTCAATCATACAGCCTATGTACGTGACCACACTAAAGCTCCTGCAGCTGAATGCCATTAAATCTTCCTAGAAATGTTACAACACCTATGTCCATAACCTCCTGGAGGAGTAGAAGCTGTTACTCCCGCTACCCACCAAAATCCTTGATAGCCTTGGTTCCAGGAGTCCGCAAACCGTTAGCCTTGTAAGCAGATAGAGAGCCTAAAAATGAGGAACGTTGGAAAAGACGGAGGCCACTTCATATTGCTTTCATCTTACAGCAACAGCTGTTCCAGAACATTCATATTTAGACAGAATAGTCAATCAGATCAAGGAGATTAGGCTTCTTAGGGGGAAAAAGAACATCCTTTGACATGCTGTACCGAAACGCATTTGCTATTCTGAGCTATGACTAACGGACATAAATTGTGCCGTATGTTTGTGTATGACTGGAAATATACTGAAGATTAGACAGAGGTAAGGACTGAGATATGAGATCAGCCAGAATAAAGGAGGTGTGTGTTGTTTGTGATGTTAGCCTAGATGTCAAGGTAGCTTTCCCTTAGGTCCACTGGGCAGATGGTTAGGATATGTGGATAAATGCATGTTGTAGGACTGTGGAGATAATGACACGGATGCCATGCTGGTGCAAATAACCGAAAGAAGAATACGAAGAAGGAGAAGCTCTGGAAACCAGTGGACACTGCATCATTCATGTGGGAGAATGAGAGACAGAAGCGATTAATGTCCGCCTGGACTCAATGGCCTTGCTTGTTCCTTTAGCCTATGTCCGCCCACACAGAGTACTAATTGCATCGGTCCAGAGTGGTCAGTAAATGCAATGTTGGAAAAAGCAGCCAGTGCTATTGGCACTGAAAGAATGGGACATTCTGGAGAAGCCGCACCAGCCTAAGGTCACCATGCCCAGTGCCAAACATCAGGGTATACTGGAAGTACCTGACCTCATTAATGTTCCTGTGGCTGAAAGCAATAAGACCCCCACAGCAATGTTCCAGAATGTTTACACTTACTGCTTGGTTATTAGTAGAATCATTATTATTATTATGAGATAGTCAGTTATAACTAGATTTATTAGGCTTATTATTTTCACAAACAATGGGTAATAATTTTACATTTATGTTTAAAACATGTACACATATTTTAGCAGGATTAAAAATATTATTTAAAATTATGCGCAAAATAGGTTTAATAATTATGCCACACCACTGAAATTATCAAATGCAAAATATTCTGTCAATCAGACTGTAGACTAATTAATTTTAAATCTGTTATTAAAGAATAAATCAAATTAATGATTGAAAGCTTTTTTGCTGTTTGATGAGGATAAGTGGCAGAATGAAGGCTATGTTCACCACTTAGCTAGAGGTGAGTTATCGTGAATTGTGCAGTGGCCTTTAAGTGGGCCTAAAAGCAATCTCTTCAATTTATAATCTTTGAAAAAATCGTTAACTTTTTTCAGAATTAACTCTATGGCACCCACTCTGTTGTGCACAGTGTCCACACACTGGGGAACAGTGAAACCTTATCACCCTAGTAAAGCGATGAGGCACGTTGTTCTAGGTCAGTGTGCAATCAGAACTCTAGCCGTGTGTGTGTGTGTGTATGTTTGTTTCTGTTCAAGCATTTAGCTAAACAGAGCCATGTTGTCCTCAACTCCTTCAACAAATGTTCAACACTGGTGTCAGAAGTGGGATACGGTCACCATCTGAAAAGGTCCAGCAACAAAGAGTGAAAAAACAAGGGGAATGGTGTTGAATACAAGCAGCAGAGTATGAATGATGCCAATTAGTTGGCCAATCTCCAGTTAAAATGCTTACTTGAGTTAAATTTTTCATATATATATATATATATATATATATATATATATATATATATATATACATTTATAATATTAAAACCTGTACAGAAAACAACACATTGTGGGTGTGGTTAAACCTCATATCTCCATTGATGAAAAGTCTTTTTCTGTTCTTTATCTGCTTAGGATTTTGACACGATGAGAAACAGCTGGAGTGAGAGGTTTAGCTCTGGCAGCGATGAAGTTTAACTTGAAATGAACTAAAGCAGGTGCGAGCTTGGCATTGACAAAAAGAGAGCGAGAGATGCTCTGTGAGCTGGTGGGCTTCTGGAGGCCCTGATGGAGGTGAAAGCAGGATATTTCAGGCCACGTGTTTCTCCTCATGGCCTCAAAGTGTTTGAGAGTTGTGGGGGGGTGCTATGTGCAGTGTGTTGTGTGTGTATGTGTTTGTGTGTATGTGGAGGGGACAGCATGTCGGCCTTCTGGCGCCACGGCGGCGGCAGGAACAGGCTGTGAGGCAGGCAGCAGCGAGCAGCAGCCAGCAGCCTGACGATGGGAAGAGGAAGCGGCGCTCCTGGAGACAGATGGACGCTCATCCTGAAGAAGACGCGCCTTTCTTTTACAGCCCTCCGAGCCGTAACTCCTGGTATGGCAGCGAGGTGCGATTTCTGTCAGGTGGGGTGAGAACGCTCTGAGCCTGCCAGGTCCCTCTCGGAGCCAGACTGTCACAAAGTGGCAGGAACACATATATATGCTGTGTATGTGTCACACGTTCTTTACTGGGATGGGGGGTATTACTGCACACACACTCACATACATACACTGCTTTCAGCTTACATTTCTTTAAAATGGCACCTCGCAAACAGCTGTTTACAGCAGTTTGTCTCAACATCAATTGGTATATATTTGAATAAAAAAATCCAGGATACGTACACTGTGTACTAACTATAACTGCCAGTTATAACTAAAATAAATAAATAAACTAAAATATAACTAAAATGCGTACTAAATATATTTGTGGATGTTCATGTGAATTTCTGGCAACCCAGTGTGAAAAAATAAACCTTGTAACCTCCCAAAGCCCAAACCCTACACTTGACCCTAACCCTAAACGTAAACATAAACAAAACGCTAAGCTACAAAAGATTAGAAAATACATTTTTTTTGTTTGTTTTGTGCTTGTTTATTGCTTTCGTGAACAACTAACCCTAAATGTAGCACCTAAACCTAAACCTAATCCTACTCCTAGCCACAAACTTAACAATAAACTTATATCTGAACTCCAAATGATTGCAAATGACAGCATTTTGTGTTTGTGTAAAACTATCACTACCTCCAAACTTTAAAGGCAATGTATACAATTCTGAAGAACAGCACAAAAAACCCTCCCTCCTTTTGTTTCAATTCAGAAACGCTGTTTTTTTTTTTTTAAGGTGGTATGGTGTGTTTGAGTAAGAAGCCGACTGTAGCTTGTTGGTGGTTGAAGATTAACTTGTCTGTAAGTTGTTATTCCCTGTCCGAATTACCAGAAACTCATTTGTAACTCGAGCTGTTTTAGTTTTGTAGCACTTTCTGAATGTGTTTACCTTAATGCAAAGTTACTGGTCGGAATCAGTTCCACCTTAAATTAACAACAAAAACAAGTCAATATGGAGCAGCAATAGAGCAATATCCTCAAACATTTTTGATATGTGAGTTTAATCATAAAATCTGGACATTCCTTGTTTTAGAAAATAATTTGACAAGTGTAAACAGCGAGACTTACTTCAATTATATTCAATATTTATTGTTTATATAATAAAAAAAAAAACCAAATTTTAAGGGAGTCTCAGTGGAGGATTAAAAGAAAAGTTGAGATATAGCAATCTGGACAGGTTTTTTGGCTCCTGCACCATCTCACTGTTCTCCTCAGGTGAGGATCGCAGCACAGCTGGAAGAGCCCGCCCACGGGGGCGGCGCTGGGGAAGTGCAAACAGCTGTGTGCTGACACTCCTGCGAACAAGCCCTAAAGTGTGAACACAGATCTAAACTGACCTCAACTTTAGAGAGCAGAAACTCAGGCAACAACTCCAGAGATCTACAGCTTTAGTCTTTAGTCTCGCCGCCAAAGGCCACATCTGGCCACACAACTGGACCTCAGAAGAACACTGAACATGAATCATCTTAATTGAACCTACCACTTCAGTTTCCAATGTATGGAAGCAGAGGTAGTTGCTGGGTCACGGCTGTGGAGCCTTGAGGGCCTGGGTTCAAGCCTCGCCTTGGGTCGGTGTTCTGTTTGTTCTTCCCACATCCGGTCCCTGACATGTGCAGCATCCAGTAAACAATTGTTTTAGGTTTTGTTTAATCAATAAGCACACATTTATAAACCTCAAGGTTTTTGTTATTTTGTTTGTTTTTGTTCTTTGTGGAAATATATGCAGCATAGACAAAATATTGTGACCCCTTTATAATATACAATTCAAATAGCTTAAAGTTGGCAGCAGACCTTTACAGAGCTTTTTTTAAAGTAGAGGAAACCTCAGAAATTCTTCACAATTTAAGGCATGGGGGAAAAAGCACTTGAATATAATTACAGCGTCATTTAAGGTAGAAGAGAGTGCTGCACCATTTAAGGTAGAATGAGCAACATATTCTTTGTCATTAAAAATGAAATTAACAGTATATTTCTACACCCACACGGCCATTACAGCCAAACCAACATCAGCTACTGCCCACTATCCTACTCTTCAGTCTTCAGGAGCTCCATTGTGGAAACCAGGGGAGGTTAAATCAGGACAGGAGGTGAGATTGGGCACCACACCACAACTCTGTCACTGTGTCATGTTTCCCCTGATGAAAAACAATCCTATGTTACGTGCGGCGTAGCGCTGTGGCCACTGGGAGACTGTCTCTAACTTTGGTTGACGCTGTAATTTACGCAAGTTTTTCGATCTAAAGTAATCATGGTAATTTACATTGAAATGGTAATAGTAACAAACAGCCTATTCCATGACTGTAAATAAATAAAGGGTGGTCTTTAAATTTTACAAGGTACTGTGAGTTGATCCTTAAAGCCAGACCTCTCCACTCGGGGGACACTTTTATTTTCTTCCCAACACTGAAGCTGGTCAGTCCTTGCTGTAATATAATGGAACTGAACTTGGCTATGGTTGTCCTTCGTGTTTTCCCTTCATATCAACATCAGAGAGTGCAGCAAATGTTCTGCAGCAGTAAAATGCCGCTTGTGAGCCTTAAAGTTGCTCCGAAGCTGAGAGCCTCGTCCTCCTTCCCCTCCTCCACCTCTCTGAAGAGTGTCTAAACAGTCTGGGCAGGTACGGGCTGCCTCAATCTGCACAGATGGCTTTCAGGACAGAGAGAGGCTACACATGAAACAGCAGGCTTGGACACTGCGGAACAGAGGGAGCGAGAGAACATCTACTGCCATGGTGAGAGAGAGAAAGAGAGAGGAAGAGGAGGAGGAGGTGGAGGAGGAGGGGGTGGGGGGCTGCATGCTACAGCTGGCGTGGAATTCACAGAGGCATCCGCCAATGTACAGAGCTCCTTAACAACTTCACAGGCTGCAGAGAAAGAGCTTTAAAGTGTCCACATGGCCTCTGCAGCACGGCTTTAGAGGAGCTCCACTCAGGCCGGCCCGCCAGCTGCTGCTGGGGCCGCCACCATGTGTGTGTGTGTGTGTGTGTGTGTGTGCGCATGCAAGCATGCAGGATAAATCTGTGCAAGTGCGAGAGAAAGAAGACAGCAGCAGAAACGTCGACAACAACAAAAGTAGCGTAGAGTACAAATGAAATTGATCACTACTGTCACTCTGGATTCTTGTTTTTTTTTTTTTTTTTTTGATTTTACATGTTGTGTAGAGATATTGTCTGCATACGGATATCAGACTTTAAAATAACAGCAAAATACATCTAAATGGAGATGCATCACTGCAATTCATTCAGCTGCAACACAGTTCTCTGCGCAGAGGATTTTGCATTTGATTTCAGAACTACTATCATTCATAATTATAATTATTAATAAATACATAGTATAATTAATATTAGTCCAGTGTATAATTAGTAAATATGTGCCTTACACTAAATGAACAACAATAATAACTTTAACAGCTATGGTTTTTTTTATATAATAATAATAATAATAATAAAATATTTCGTTGAAGTGGTTCTTTATATAATTTGGATGTTCTTCAAGTTACGTCCAAAGTTATTTATATAATGTAGATATTCCTCACAATATAAAAGGGTTTTTCAGAGGTATATCATTTGTTCTGTAGCAGTTTATTTGATAACACCCCCAACCCCTCACCCCCCACTTGCCTTGGACGCCCTCAGTCACACACACACACACACCTGGGAGGCTGAGGAACCCCCACATGCTTTCTACAAGATTTGTGATGGCTGCTCGTGTTTCTCTTCAAGCTGGACTGCTCAACACACTTGGAGGAGAACTCTAAGGGTCCCCCTCCCCAAGAACTTTATATCCCTTACCTTGAGTCTCTAATAAAACACACTGCACTCAGAGCAATGAGACTGAAGCCTGATGCCGTTCTCTGCCAGGAGTCCAGTCAGTTTCCCCATGAGTGGAGCAGGGAGGGGTGGGTTAGGGGTGAATAACTACTTAAATGAGGCGATGAAGATGGGATTCCTTTACACGCCCCCTCTCCCTCTCCCAGATCTGATTGGGGCTAATGTTATGTTTGTTCTTTTTTTCTTCTTCTTCTTGTTTTCCTCATCTGCTCTCACCAGGGTCTCTTCTACAAGAAAGTGTGGCCGCAGAAGAGGGGGCTTTCCAAGGGACGGTGCTCCGGTTCCCATCGGCTCGAACGTGGGCCTAGGCCTCTGTGGCTGGGAGCATTAGCATTTCAAGGCGCCTCCATTTAGCCGCAGCAAGGAAAGCTCCTCTCGGCAGGAGGAGGTCCATTTAGTCCTCGCTCCCAACATCTGTTCTAACCTTTGGAGCCAGAAGGGGAACTAGATAATGCCAGAGAGGCTTTTGATTTACAGTAACGACACTGCTGACCAGCTCTCTGCTGTGTGGACAGAGGGGGAAATGACCAGCTGACCAGCTTTCTGCTGTGTGGAGAGAGGGGGATATACAAGAAAACTGGGAAAACAGATCAAATCCAACATGCTGAAGGTATAAGAGTTATGACTTTTACTCACTGAGAGAAAAGAAAAATTATGATCATAAGGTGCACAGATATGTATTGGGATTTCGCCTGGTGTAGGAACATTACCTTATGGTCACTGACATAAGTAATAAAATACAGTGCAAATACACACGTGCTGGTATGTATGTAATATGGGATGTTGTATAGAAATAAGTGTCCAATGCAATGTAAGTGTAACAGAATTAAAGAGGACATACAGTATTATTTAAAAAACTCCAATAAATGCATGTGCAGATTAATTTAGGGATCTGGAGCCCACTGACTTTTAGGGACTCCTCCAGCTGTAGTCCGGCAGTGCATGCTATTGTATTAAGAGGGAGTGGCTTTGGAAGGTGGGCTGAAGAAAGGGCTGGGATATATTTAAGTATATTTTTAAAGTCTAACCCACACTCACTAATAACCTACATCAGCTTTAAGTCTTGTGTTTTTAGCTTGAAGTAAAAACAATACATAAATAAAATAAAATAAACAAATCTTTACTTGAGCTTCTCCATGCCTTTGAGTTCTGGGCTCTGGGGAGGTCTACTATTAAAAAAACAGCTGTTTCTTTGATCAGTTCCCAAGTATTCTTCTACTTTTGTCTATTTTATTTTCTCAATAATGGATTCTTTACTTCTACACATCCTTTCAGACCCACAGTACTGACTTGCTTTCTCACTGTGGGCAGTGCCAGGATTTTTTCAGTGGTGAAGCAAGGAGTAGAGTTTAATTCTCCCCGTCTCTTTGTGAAAGTAGATTTTCTTATCTTTTATCCCCTTAGAAATACCACTTGAAAAACTAGTACATTTTTAATTAATGTCTATTTTAATCTGAAAATTCAGTACATTGAGTGGTCTCAGTGTTTTTGCTCTGTGCTGTCAGTAATTAGATTGTGCTGCAGACATAGATGTAGCAGAGAGACAGAGAGAAGGAGAAAGAGAGAGAGAATGGGGTATGATCCCCAGCCCATCTGCCCTCTCCCTGAAGTCTGTTGCTCAGGCTGGGCAGGCCTGGACCAAGGTCTGTTTCCTTTTCACACACACACACACACACACATACAAAAACAGACAGAAAAAGCAGGAGAGAAAGAATGAAAGAGAGAGAGAGATAGTGAGAGTTAGTTTCTGTGAACTTCGTGGCATTACATAGATGCTATTCGTGTTGTGATTTACCTTAAAATATACTACTAGCCTAAACCTAAACCTAAACCTTACGCTTAAACTTAACCCTGCCAATCTCTTACTCTGACGTTAAAACATGTCTTCACCCCAAAAAATGTATCATGGATGTTGTAGGGGCCACCTTTCCACATTTGTTAATGGCTCACTGCTAGCAGTTAGCTCAATGCTAACAGTCAATCCAAACAGGTCAAGTTGTCCAATCAGGGCACTTGCAGTAGCACTAAGCTCTTTTTCTTCAGTGTGTCAACCCCTACACTGAAGCTGTTTATTTTATTTATTTATTTATTTTCTGGAGAATGTAAAATCATCTGGTGCAAATAACATTCTTATGGTTCAAAAGAGGCTTTGGCAAGGGGCTTAAGAATGGCTCTGTATTTTGTCACGGCTGAGCTCTATTTTTAGAAACGGCACAATGAGGTAAAGCAGGATAATTGTCAGACACACATAAACAGAGCGCTGTATAAATCTGTTACTTCTCACAGAGACTCATGCATGGAGTCAATACTCTCCGTCGCAGCACTCCAAGACAATCAAACTCTGTAGTGAAAAGTGAATAGTTACACATACACTGCACTTAAGTCAGCTTCTTTCCTGGGACTCTCTTTAATCAACTGTAATTACGCTTCACTCCGAGTACAGCATCAAGAATATTTTCATTTCATTTCTTTTGTACTTTTCCACTTATCTGTAATAGTTCTGTGTTTGAGTGAGACCTGACACACAACCTGCACCCTCCCAAAACACACACTGATCACCCAGGACATTAAAATGACTGTCCATTTCCTCTGCTCCACTGACCATACAGGAGCACTTTGTAGTTCTACAGTTACAGACTGTAGTTCATCTGCTACTCTGCAAAATTTCACCCTGTTTTTCAGTGGCCAAAGCCACCAGAGTGTACTTCAGTGTCCACCCACGGTTCATATGCTAGTAGGTAGACTGGCTGTGCAAAATTATCCCAGTGTTAGTGACTGGGTGAGTGTGTGAAATTATCCACAGGTGTGAGTGTGTGAGTGAGTGAAATTATCCACAATTGTGAGTGTGTGAGTGACTGGTTGAGTGTGTGAAATTATCCACAGGTGTGAGTGTGTGAGTGACTGGGTGAGTGTGTGAGTGACTGGGTGAATGTGTGAAATTATCCACAGGTGTGAGTGTGTGAGTGACTGGGTGAGTGTGTGAAATTATCCACAGGTGTGAGTGTGTGAGTGACTGGGTGAGTGTGTTTGTGACTGGGTGAGTGTGTGAAATTATTCACAGGTGTGAGTGTGTGAGTGACTGGGTGAGTGTGTTTGTGACTGGGTGAGTGTGTGAAATTATTCACAGGTGTGAGTGTGTGAGTGACTGGGTGAGTGTGTTTGTGACTGGGTGAGTGTGTGAAATTATTCACAGGTGTGAGTGTGTGAGTGACGGGTTGAGTGTGTGATACTCATTAACGGACTGGAACCCTGTCTGGAGTGTTTTACTGCCATGTGCCCAGTGATTCCAGGTGGGATTCAGACCCTAAATGAGATTAAACCATTACAGAGGATGAATGAATGAATTCCTTTTAAAGAAGAATTCATTCATTCATTATCTGTAAGCGCTTATCCATTCAGGGTTGCGGTGGGTCCAGAGCCTACCTGAAATCACTGGGCGCAAGGCGGGAATACACCCTGGAGGGGGCGCCAGTCCTTCACAGGGCAACACACAAACTCACGGACACTTTTGAGTCATCAATCCACCTACCAACGTGTGTTTTTGGACTGTGGGAGGAAACCGGAGCACCCGGAGGAAACCCACGCGGACACGAGGAGAACACACCACACTCCTCACAGACAGTCACCCGGAGCAGGAATCGAACCCACAACCTCCAGGTCCCTGGAGCTGTGTGACTGCGACACTACCTGCTGCACCACCTTTAAAGAAGAATAACCTGTTCTTAATGGAAACTAATAATAATATAATAATAATAATTAATTCAGAGCTTCTGCATAATGCGATATGCAGATTTGTCTAAGTGCATTAGACTATGCTGGGCTCCAGGGTTTCGAGGAAATCAGCTTCACGCTGTGATGTCCTCAAACTGAGTGAGTGAATGTGGCCCACCTGTGGTGACCACCTGGTTTCTTTGTTAAGGGCCTTTATTGTTGTCCGTACTATTCTCTGTACACTGCTTTTGCCCATCAAAGACACTGATCAATGTTATTTTTTACTTTTTTTTTTTCTTTCAGAGCGCACGTTTTTCGTGTGATCACTGAGTGGCCCGTGCGTGCCAAGCCAGGTGCCATCTTATCGGGCAGAGGGGGCGCCATGTGGTCGCCTGGCAGCCGGGCGTGATTATATTTGCCTGTGTGGTCCAGACCAGAGCCGTCCAGCCCTGGTGTTTACAGCTGCCTTTCCAAAGACACACCGCACTCTTAATGATTATCTTAGTTGCTATTGTGCAGACTGTGCTCTTCTGCCTGAGAGTGTGTGTGTGTGCATGTGTGTGTGAGACAAGACAGATCGCTCTATCTGTGTTTAAAGCAGCTGTGCCAGAGGAGTCTCAGTGCCAGCCAGCGTGGAGACAAAAACAAAGTGCAGTCCTTAAGGCCTGCATAACTTTAAAAGGTATGTCTACCCTCACACTGCTGGGAATGGAGTGTGTCTTGTGTCCCATATATTTACAAACACACACACACACACACACACACACACACACACACGGCCAGATGGGCGTCAGTACTGCAGCTTACTTTAATGACAAAGAACCCTCAATCTGGACGGCAGGGATGGATTTATCCCTCATGTTAAAATCCATCTCCAGGCCAAGACATGGCTTTCCCGACCCCCTTTTTCTTCCTCCAAACAGAAAAGCAAGACCCCGGAAAGAGCCCGAGGACACGGAGGACTCGGTGAGCCGTGCGTGTCAGAGGGATGCGTCTGAATAATGAACGGCTTGACCAAAGGGATGTGTCACGCCTCTAGTCCCACAGCCATATCGAAGCATGTGATACGTAGCCGAGAGCATTTTAATTCCCCGCCGCAGATAGAGGGGCCAGGCGAAGAGGACGGACAGACAGACTGACTGACAGCCGAGGAGATAGACCAGCTACCTATTTATAGCCCGGGCCATCTGCGAAAGCTCCCTCTTGTCTTTGGTCATCCTGTTCACGACCAAAAAAAAAAAAAAAAAACGGGCTGAGAGGCAGATTCCAGAAGCAGCCGCCCCATTCACTATTCATTCCAGGACTCGACAGCTCCATATGGATCCGGCCCACTGCTGGGCCCAGGCTCTTTCTCCTTCCATCTTTTTCTTCCCCCATCCCTGGGATTGACATGGTAATGAAGCGCCGATTGGAAAGAAGCTGTTCTGAATGCAGCCCTGCCTCTGAGAGAGGCCTCACTCTGGCCTCACTCCTGAAGCCTACTGCCTGCCTCAGCTGATCTCGGGTCAGAGTTTCCTCGTCCGCCCTGGCTTCCCTCGGACTGGCTGGGAGCAGTATGGGCATCTGTGAAAGGCTAATGACAGGCTTTCATGTTTGGCCTGGTTTATTATAGCCCCTTCTAAGCCCCTCTGTCCAGTGCTGCTCAGTGCTAGACGCAGCACATGTCCTCCTTAGAGATCAGAGGCTGATGAGCACTTTACAGCGGATATGGACAAAGAAAAAGGAAATTTTCTCGATATTTGTGGCCGGTCCATGAGCCCATTGCCGTTTATCTGTGGCTAAAATGTACGCGCTCCAAATTATTTCACCATCATCAAGGACCTACTTGACAGTTTAATTTCCCCTAAGGGAATGAATGACGGGTTTCAGCACCTGATCCTTTAAATGATAACGAGCCACACACTGTTTACCCTGACGCAGAGTGCACAGCAGTGAGGAGCGAGAAGCTCTGGAAGTTCTGGATTTTGCACGGTTTTCTTATTTCTTCACGTGCTCGTTGTATCTGTTTTTTGTATCATCTTTGCCCGCTCACATAAACACGGTTCCTGCGCTGTGATTGGACTAACTCAGATGTGGGGGGGTGGGGCAATTCTAAAATCATTGCACTCTAAGTCAGAATTGGAACATAATCAGAACGGCTTGGTTTATCTCATGATTTCTGACTACAAAAACAGACTGGGTGGTCTTGTTTCACAGTGTGTGGGTTGGTGGGCTCCAGATCCCCACGTTAAGGTGCACATGCCCTCGACCAGTGATTTATTTATTCATTTATTTTTATTTATACTGTAAAATGAGTGATTATATCTGAACTGAGCGCTTATAAATTTGATCCTCATGGTAAATCATGTCAAAGTCTCTACATAGGAATTATTGGCCATTCAACAATGAACCCTTCTTAACTTCCTCGTGATTTGCAGCCTAGATCTGCGGTAAAGCCCTGGGCGGAGCGGGAAAACCCAACCCCTCAGCGCTTTCGTGCCGGGACCAGAAGGGATCTGAGAGTGACCCTTTGGTCAGCTCTCTGTTTCAGCGCGTTGGGTCAGGAAGAGTGGCATGGAGAGCGTGACGGCCTACATCCCCTTCTCTCTCTCACATCCCCTTTCCTGTGTGTATGCGTGTCCCCGTATGGCACAGTTCCCTGAGATATATCACCAGGCACGGGGCCTTCAGAGCTCTACAGGGGGGCCCCAAAAAACGTGTGGTACCAGCCGCACCCAGACCACCTCTGTCAATTCGCCTTTGTCTCCGGAGCTGCCCCCACACCTCCCTCTGTGGCGCTGGATTGAACCACTATCAAAGAGGCCCTCGAAATTCCTCAGAGGCTCATTACCATAGTTTGAATAATTCATGTGGCATTGACACAGGGGGAGGAGGGGGGGCAGCTTTGAACAAATAATGAGAAACACAACTTCCATCAGCATGCACAACCCCCCGCACCCCCTCCCCCAGCTCCCAAGAGCCCACACCTCGACCAGCAACGTCACACCGGAATCAATACGGCGTGACATTAGCCGATACAATGCGTTCCTGACCCGAGTATCAGAGATGGGACGGCCGCAGAGTGGAAGAATTTCAGCCGTCCCCTTAGGGGAACGCCATGAGTTAAGGTCACCCTATCAATATGTAAATAAAAGCCCTCTGCTAATTAGGCATAACCAAATTAGCACACTCCCCACATGGGGAAAAGAAGGGGCGCCACTTCAGGCCACTGCCTCCTCAGTTTGATAAAGAAGCAGAATCGCTTTCGTTCCGCAATTACGTGACGACGTGCTCTGACCGCTGCCAAAAGAAAAAACCCCGTCCATGGAGGCACTGACATTTTCCTTCATTTCTTAATGTTGTCATGAATACTCCTTCAATTAAAGCTAACACACTGTTGATACTAGCATGAGGGAGCATTCCTTTAATTGCTTTTACAGGGCCGGAACACTTGAATAAACAGATTACCTGCTGAATGCGATCCCCCACCCCCGTCTCCCCCCCGAACCATGCACTTGTGAAACGCTGGCACCCAGCCAGCCGATCCTTCCACTGCTGAACTCAATGAAACATGAAAACCCAGATGAGAGCGTTCAGCTACGTGTCATCACCTCCATAACCTCCCAGCCTCGTACAGTGAACCTAACAGAACTGAAGAGATGGGAGATGTTTCTCTTAAAGGGAAGTACTGTTTGTTTTCATTCAGAAGCTCTGCATCTTTTAAAGTGGAGGGGGTGTGTTTGAGTAAGAAGATGACTATAGCTTGAAGGCGGTTGAAGTTTAACTTGTCTGTATGTTTTTATTCGTTGTTTGTACCACAGAACCTCATTTGTAACTCAAGCTGTTTTGATTTGCACTTTCAGACTGTGTTTACTTTCATGTAGTTTGCAGTCTCCTGAATGTGCAGTCGGTTTACCTTACGTAATGTAAAGGTAACAAAAATAAGAAGTCACTGTTACCCAATTATGCAGCTGATATAGAGCAACATCCTCATTTCTTTTCATGCTTTTCAACATTCGGCCATTTCTCGGCCAGAGAGAGAAGCTATTTCAGACAGAGACGCTAAATTTGTTTCCCATTTAGTGAACCAGGGCTGTGTACAAACACAGGACCTTTTTCCAGTGCACAAACAAAATGGAAAGCTAGGAAATAGTGTATTGGATTCTAATATAAACCGAGTATAATATTCCTATATTATTTTCACTACATTTCTAATAAAATGTAAACATATTTATATGCTTAATGTAGTTGTATACTTTTAACTTATAACAAATATCATAATTTATACATATTTACTTATTTTAATTATTTGTTTTTTCACAAGTGCAGACCTTACATACTAGCAATTCGCAATGATGACTACTGGACCCATGACTACTGGAGTTAGGCCGTCAGTTCAGGTTATATCAAATGTTATATCTTTGTCAAGAATAAACGAAATAAGACTCTAAGATAATTCTCATTTCTGCTACAGACCCTATGTGACGGTAGCACTGTGCCAAGGCTAAGCTAAAGACACTTCACATTATGATATTCTAGACCAGACCTTTTATAGCTGGAAAAACACCTCTCATGTTGTATTTTAAGCTCGTGACAAACATGTCACGTATGGTTTTACCTTGTGGCTTAGAGCTGCCACCATTTTCCATTAAAAAAACAAACAAACAGAAATACACTTCAGCTACAAGTCACACGTTGAGTCACGACATGAAATGTTTTTACACTCATTCACTCATTGCCCACTATAGGTGCACTCTGTAGTTCTGCAATTACAGACTGTAGTCCATATGTCGCTCTGCATACTTTGCTAGTCTCCTTTTCGCCCTGTTCACCCCCACCACCACCAGTGCCATTGGCTTTGGATAAGACCTGGTTAGACCTCTAGCTGGTGGGACATCCAAAGGGCTGAGGCAGAATTGGAGTGAGAAAAAAGGTTCTTCAGATTGAAGGATATGTTAGAAAGGGTCTTTTTGGTGCTACAGAGAACCAAAGATCTAGATACAACACATTCTTCATCGATCTCAAGATCTCAAGAGTTCACCATGCAAATAAACTCATGGTTCTAAACAGAACTTTGCCTTTAATAAATAACTCTAGAAGAACTATCTTTTTCAGGGCTCTAGGGATTATGACGGATGTTAAGAAAACAATTACATTGAAGGACAGCGCATAACTAAGATCAAGTCACAGACACCACTTCAAATCACCCTACAGTGATAACTGATGGTGCTCCATTACTGTTCTGCAGCCCCGTCCTGGGGGTATAACCCTGTAGACCAGGGATTCTCAAACTGGTACATGTACCGCTGGTGTTAGGTAAAGCAGCTAGTGCTGATACACCACGTTATCTTGAAAATGTACAGCTTAATTAAAGAATTTATTAAGTGAAAATCTAAAGTTTTTATGTGTTTCACAGTTTTCGTAAGTAGAAAAATTCAACATGAGCTACGACTACAACATAGTTGATATGGTGAAATACTCAGAAGGGCTAAATTCAGACGCACAAATTACGAGAAACAAAGCGAGAATTCTATACATGTGAAGAAGTTGCTCAATCCTTGCATCATTAGAGTCTTAAAACAAAGTTTAACCCTACGAGCACTGTGCCTCCTACAGGGGTAGGTTGTTGGTAATATTGGTATTAGTTTGTTTTCCAGAATAAAAGTCTCTGTGAATGTAAAATCTGTTGAGCAGATTATAAATGAGTTCTATCCTGTACAGGACAGTAATCTGAGTGGTCCGATGGTGGACCAGCAGTGGTCTACAGTCAGTGGTATACCAGCTGCTCTAGATTAGTCTTGACATTGGGCATGAGGCCTCAAGTTCTTGGATATCTCATTCCATTGGCAATGCTTTTCCACAAAGACCCAGCGTGGTCTTGAGCAGGATGACGTAAACACAGAAAACGCATTGGTAAAATGATTATGGCCCAATTTTATGTGCAATAGCTTTGTGTGTATGTGTGTTTGTGTACATTAAAGTTGCTGAATTCACTTATTAGAACCTCTCTCTGGACACACTCCACAAGTCCGGTGTCTGTTTCCTGAGAACCGCGACAGTAAAACCCAAAGTAAATCGAAGAAGTAAAAGTCGCTGGACGAGCTGCGGCGAGGTCTTGGTTCTCGCTCGTCTTGCAGTTTCCACTTCTGCTGTGGCTCCGCAGTCCCACACTGCTCCCCTTTGCTATATATAAAGAGTCGAGCTCGTCGAGCGGAAGTGGCGCCAGAGAAGCCCTGCTGTTTCCTTCAGGCCGCTCTTTCTAAAGCCAAGCCACACCAGTGGAGTCAGAGTGGCAAAACGCGACCGCGAAAACCAGCCGGTTGCAGGATGAAATCAGGCGTCAGACGGTTTCAGATCTCCTCCAAAACTCTCGATTCCCGTATGACACTTAAGACCTGCGGCGCAGGGGCTAAGAAAAGGGGCCTTTCAGTATTGGACTTCCCTAACAGGCTCCAATCCTCTGTGCTTTTCTCTGTGCTGCTAGAAGCCCTTCAGAAACTGATACAGCTTCTTGTTCTTTAACGGCAGACACTGCACCGGCCGTACACACCTCGTAATAGTGATTGTATGCATCAAAACACTTGCTAGATCCAATAGAGGCCTTGGGATCTCCACCTATGGACCACCACCTTGTTTCTAGTGGATCAGACACAGCAGTGAACTTCTTAAGCTAGCCCCTCAACAATATCCAGCTAAAAGCGTCCTGCGTGTGTTCACTGATGAAGGACTAGAGAACGATCAGCACACACTCTGCAGCAACAGATGAGCTACTGCCTCTGACCAACGAAGTAGGGGTGTCTAATAGAGTAAACACGAGTGGACACCATGTTTAAAAACTCCAGCTGTCACTGCTGTGTCTGATCCACTCGTACCCGCACAACACACACTAGCGCAGAGCAACAGTTTTGTGTGACATTTAAACACACCATAGGTGTCTTGGCCTGTTTTGTGACCTCCCGGTGTCAGTGTTTTTAACCTGTTCTTGACTGTTTTGAGTTGCCATTCTCAATAATAGGACATTCTTGTCTATGTGTGCTATATATATTTCCCTCGCCTTCCTAAACCCCTTTTCTACAGTGTGTTTGGAAGTTCTTTCTTTTTTTTCCCCAGTTTTCAAACTAACAACGTCTCGGTGAAAGCAGCTGACTCTGAGGAGCGCGTTGAAGTCTAATGTTTTGTTGGTGAAAGCTGAACTTCAGCAGCCCCCCAGCCCAGAAACGGAAGCTCCGCCCACGATCCCCACACTGCTACGAGAGGAGCGCACGCCTCCAGTGTTACAGCCACACGCGACAGGCGCGTGGGAACTGGGAGCCAGAGAAGTGAGAGAGAGAGAGAGAGAGAGAGAGAGAGAGAGAGAGAGAGAGAGAGAGAGAGAGATGATGAAGAGCTATGAACTGGATCCTGAAGACGTTGTGTGTGTGTGTGTGTGTGTGTGTGTGTTTTGTTATTTGGACTTTTGGGGACCGCTGGAAAATGGACAAAGCTTTTCTGCAGATGAAATCCAGCTGTTGAAACGTGTTCACTGTTAGAGCAGACGCTTCGGTTAAAACCACACGGAGACGCTTCCCAAACAAACTCTAACAGAGCCCAGTGTGTGTGTGTGGGGGGGGGGGGGGGGGGTTCTGTGCTCGGGGGATGGGGGCAAATAAAGAAATAAAGCGTGAATAAATGTGTTTTGGGGTCTCTATTTGGTCTTTGATTATAATCCCATACAGTCACTGTCCTGTGCACGCGGTGAAGTGTGAGCTGGGTAACGTAAGTGTGACTAAAGTTAAATCACCTGGTTTCTCTTAAATGTGCCCATTCCTCTCTGTCTGGAACTCGAGCAGCACTGGGATAGGTGCAGGTGCAGGGAGCCTGATTTACACACACACACACACACACACACTCAGACATATAAATAATTTCACACACACAGAGACTCCCTCACTCGTACACAGAATCACACACACATTCGCGCATTCACACACTCTCCCACAGACTCTCTTTCTCTCTCTCTCTCTCTCTCTGTGCGCAGAGGCGCGCGCCCGCGGCCCTGTCGCCATGGCAGCCGCCCTAGCGGCGCCGTGAGGACGGGCCGTGAATGGGTGACGTCACGGGTCCGGCGCCGGAGAGTCTGCGAGAGCGCGAGCTCCGCCGCTCCACTGCCGATTCATCACCTGTCCTGAGAAACACACACAACTGAGAGGAGAGGAGAGGGTGAGGAGGGAAGTAGAGAGAAAAGAGAGGAGAAGAGAGAGAGAGAGAGTTCCAATGCCCCAGATGTGTACCAGGCTGGAGGTGTGTGGAGAGTGTGTGTCAGAGCAAATGGCTGCATGTGGGCTGTAGAGTGGTGTGAGAAATGTAGGGCTGTGTTGTTGCATTAAAGCCCTGCTGTGTACAGTGTAATTCTATCAGACTCTAAAGGCTACAGTGTGGCCACAGCGGACCAGGGCAGTGGGATGGACAAAGCAGTGGACAGACCTGGGCCATTTCAGCTCTGAAATTGAGTTTGAAAGAGAATGCATTCCAGCGCAGCTCTGCACACGCCTCGCGGTCAGATGTTGAGGCGAGCTGTCTCTCGGATAACTCCCTAATTACTATTGTCACCAGCTGTGTGACTTCTGCGCACGGTTAGCATCTCACAACAGACCAAACATCCACCCCTGCAAGAAAAACACAGCTACACTCAGAGGTTTAGTACGTCTCACTTCTGCAGCATCTCTGTTCAGTTCTACGGCAGCTGTACGCAGGGCCTCCGGAACAACAGGGGGCGACAGGCATTTGACCCACCACTTTAAGAAGAACTGAGGCGACGTCCCACCACATTTTGATTTAGTTTAATGGGTCATTAGGAAAAGAAAAACTACCTTGAACCGCTCCAGAGCCGCTAACTGACCTATACGCACAAACCAGCCAATAGTCCGACTCAGAGACACAGCCAATTAAAATCGTGATTTTCATTTGTGGGCGGGACATTCTGGCTCTATGCATTCAGTTTTTCTCAGGTTGGTACGAAATTAGATCGTACGCATCTTTGTGACTTCTGCGCACAGTTAGCATCTCACAACAGACCAAACATCCACCCCTTCATGAAAAACACAGCTACACTCAGAGGTTTAGCACGTCTCACTTCTGCAGCATCTCTGTTCAGTTCTACGGCAGCTGTACGCAGGGCCTCCGGAACAACAGGGGGCGACAGGCATTTGACCCACCACTTTAAGAAGAACTGAGGCGACGTCCCACCACATTTTCGTTCTGTTTAATGGATCATTAGGAAAAGAAAAACTACCTTGAACCGCTCCAGAGCTGTTACTGACCTATACGCACAAACCAGCCAATAGTCCGACTCAGAGACACAGCCAATTAAAATCTTGATTTTCATTTGTGGGCGGGACATTCTGGCTCTATGCATTCAGTTTTTCTCAGGTTGGTACAAAATTAGATTGTACGCATCTTTATATAGCTACCTCTTTAAAACACCCCCTCTCACTGCTCCCAAAACTATTCGCGTCCCTCTTGTTGAAGATGTACAGGCTCGATGACAGTCCGGCTGTCAGCAACCCCATTAAATGGATCCCATTAAAGGAGCCCCCCCTCCAGACCGCCCTCCTTCTCAACATTACTGTGGATAAACACATACAAGCACATGATAAAACAAGGCAAATGCAAAACAGTGTTATATTTGAATGGCAGTGGTGTGATGCTTATTATAAATTTGTGATTGACAAATTGTCTAATTTGACAAAGTCATTTAATGGAGGCATTGATTGTCTGTAGAACAGGGATCACTCTCGAGAACCATATGAACATATGAATAAATTTCCTATTCTCATGGATCTTTCAAGGCATGCTGCAAACCTATTTCATATATTTTAATTTTAAAACCTGTAAAAAGGCTAAACACCATTCAGCTATACTAGTCCATCTGTTGCACTGCATACTTTATTTTTGCCCCCCTTTCACCCTGTCCTTTAATGGTCACGACCCCCATCGGACCACCTCAGTGAGGGATATTTATTTGAGCTGCGATCCGTGACCACTGATGAAAGATTAGACTATGACCCACACAAATTGCAGCAACAGATCAGAGCTACCGGACCAATGAGGTAACTGTGTGTAATAGAGTGAGCAGTAAGCAGACAGTGTGGGAAAAAAAAAAAGAACATTCCAACAGCACTGCTGTGTCTGATCCACGCCAGTGTCACCGCAGCGCTGAGAACGCTCCACCAGCTCTGTGGGGCTCCTGGTTAATGAAGAGCAGAATGAAAGTGGGCTAACGCACTGGAGCGTCTGGAACGGTACAACTACAATGTGCTCCTGTATTAACGGGCAGTGAATGTAGAAAATAGGAGGTTGTTTTAATGTTTTGGCTGATTGGTGTAAATTGCTCTGAAGAGCAGCAGCTGGCGAGACTGGACGAAATTAACTAGCCACAGTGCTGTCCGCGTGTGTGGTGTCCAGTAGCCCATTGTAGCCGAACTAATGCTAAACCAGCTCCGCTCTTGTTTATCAGACCCGGCTTCGGGCGCTCAGCCCCGCCCCTGCCGCGCTCTCATTGGTTAGCGAAGCAGCCCAGGCAGCCGCCTATAGGCCAGCACTGGAGCGCGGGCGCCAATCCGCGCGGCTTCGAGCCTTGAAGTCCCGCCCCCTGGCGCTGGTATATAAAGACGCGGTGACAGGCTGTTAATCCAGTGCGTTCACACGGAGCTGCCGCGGTTTCTCAGCAGAAACACAAACACACACAGAGAGACAGAAAACTAAAGCACCAGGAAGAATTTCTACGTTCCTCGCAAGTCGTCGCCGCGCCTCTCGTCCAGGATGAAAGCAATAAGTCCGGTCAGGTCTTTGCGGAAAGGCAGCACGAGCGCCCCGGAGACTGGACTCGGCATCTCGCGCAGCAAGACTCCCGCGGACGACCCTTTAAGCCTGCTGTACAACATGAACGACTGCTACTCGAAGCTGAAGGAGCTGGTGCCCAGCATCCCGCAGAACCGGAGCGTGAGCAAGATGGAGATCCTGCAGCACGTCATCGACTACATCCTGGACCTGCAGCTCGCGCTGGACTCGCACGCGGCCATCAGCGGGGGGCTGAGGCCCGGACACGGAGCGGTCAGAAGCCCGCTGACCGCGCTCAACACGGACATCAGCATCCTCTCACTACAGGTAGCTTCAACACACACACACACACACACACACACCATCCACCGACACAATACACTCCTACAGCAAAAAGCCTCATACACAGGCACGCGCCTCTCTTTCTCTGTCCCTTGTTCCTTCTGATGTAGAACCTTTGGTATTAAATTCGTGAAGGGGTTTTTAACCTGCTCATCTAGAACATTTTATTACATTCTTGAAAGGCCCTTTAACAACAGGTTTCCCATCATAGAGAACCCATTTAACCAGGCGAAGAGGAAGAACTGGGAAACCTATAAAAGCTTTATACCTTGGAAACTGTGAAGGCTGTTTATGGTTTCTGGATGAGCTTACAACAGGTTTATGGTTCCACACATACACACACACACACACACACACATACATATATATATATATATATATATAAATAAAATAAAGAACCCTTGAGGAACATTATTTATTTATTTTTGGGGGTGGGAGAGCGCGTCAAAGAAATAGATTTTCATCTGGGTTTATGAGCTGGTTTATGGGCTGTCAGCGTACGCTACACACGAGCAGCAGCCCAATCCGAGATGGGGCTTACTACACCCTAAACATGTAGGTCTACATTTGTCCCATGTCATTGTGTTGTAGAAAGACGGTGTCAGAGATGGGACACGAAGCGGTGGCACGGCTAAAAAACTTTGTAAAGCTGCTTTATAGCCGACTGTATCTCAGAAGCATAGATGTGTGTGTGTGTGTGTGTGGTTGGTGTAAATGTGAAGCAAAAAGCTGAAGTAAATAACGTCTTTTTAATGTCCCTTGCAGACGCCGGAGTTTCAGTCAGATTTCACAGAGGACAGCAGGACGCTTTATCGTTAATCAGGTAAATAAACTGGACTTATTATCATCATTATTATTATTATTATTATCGTATCCGAGGGCTGTGTTCTGTCATGGGAGAGAGCCACATGGAGATAGCACTGTCACATTTGATATAGAGTTAAATATGACCATATACATAGAGAGAGTACACGTTGTCGTGGTTGATATAGAGTTAGTTACATGAGAAGGGACAAAGTGTCATATGTGATATTGGGTTAAATGTGACCACAAAATGTAGAGAGAATACAAACTGTCGTATCTGATATAGAACTCAATTTGACCATAGAGAGAGGGAATATAGCGTCCTATTTGCTATAGGATTAAATGTGGCCATGTAGAGAGAGTGTATACACTGTCGTGTTTGATACAAGGCTAAATTTGACCAAATCGACTGAGTACGTACGTGTTAAAAGTGGCCACATGGTTTAGAAAGAGTACGTATTTGTGCTTGGACTAAATGTATCACTGAAGACAGATAAAGAACCAGGCTGTAACCACTCTGCCCAAAGTACTACTAGCTTTAAGAGAGAAGGAATAAGCTTGGCTTTGAATAGAATACAGTCAGGGCATTTCAACCAGGCCACTCTCGACAAAATGTGTACGACGTGTCAAGGACAAACACTGTAGGAAACTGGAAATGGAGAAATGGATCCAATGGAGAGGACAGTGGCGGTTTAAATGTCTCTGCCCTGACGGTGTAAACGCTGGTGTGTTGGCGTTGCAGTGGGTGAACAGGGCGAGGAAGCTTTAGGTGGTGGCAGAAGAAGAAGAAGAAGAAGAAGTCGAAGTTGCAGCAGCTACATCTGGAGCGCAGGGTTTCACTCAGTATTGCAGTGTTTGGTTAAATGTCAGAACTGCGGCTTCCTCTGTGGCGCCAGGCTGTCCGGAACTCTGCTCTGTTTGCATTTTCTCAATGCGTCTCTCTCTCTCTCTCCCTCTCTCTCTCTCTCTCAATCTCTTGCAGGTGTTTGGTTAAGAAGATGTGAACACACAGGACCCGGGAGCTGACTTTCCCCCTCATTTCTGTCTGCCCTCGGCCTGGAGTTGTCTCCCCCTCCTCTCTGTCCCCGTCACCCTTCCATTCAACTGAATCAAGAGACATTTCTTCTAAAGGACAATCTAATGTGATGTGTTAATATAAGTCCGGACGTTGATTAATTTATCTTTAAAAAAAGAAAAGAAAAAAAAAAAGAGACTCTTAGTTGTCTTTTTCTTCAAGAGGAAGAAGCACTATATTCCCATCAATGGGAGGAAAAGAAAAGAAAATCCACACAAATGGAAGAAGAGAATGGTGAGAGACCCTGGTTTTCTCTCGTCGCGCGAGACGTCTTCGCTTTTTTCGCGAAGACGCGGTGTGAAAAATAGGAGACGACTTGCTTTTTAGTTGCTGTACAGTTTTAGTCTGTTTTTAATCTTATCTTTTTGTTTTTTTTTTGTTGAGCAACTTTTTTTTGGCACATGAAGGACTGGACGTTGAGTGTGACTTAAATGCGTGAGAAAAAAAAAAACCCTTGTGAACTCTTTCAGAGTTGTATCTTGTATAGTTGCAGACGTGGGGACTGCCAAGCTGCAAAGTGTTATGCTGTACTTAATTATTCGGAAACTTTTTATAAAAGTAATTGTAAATTGTACCTTTTTTATATAAAAAAAATAAATCAAATGCTTTATTTGAACAGATGTCTGCTGTTAGCTGGACTCTTGACAAGGGTTGAGTATGAAATTGAAACACGATGACCGGATGTAGAGGATCGACCTGTATGCTGTATATTTCTTTGCCGAAGAGTTTGAAGCTAACGTCGCTAACGTTATATTTATTAGCGTTCGCTCGGTGCCAAGTTAATATCTAGACACACAAGGTGTTTCGGCTTATCAAATACGCTCCAGCGCTGCTTCAAATCTGGCTGTACTTGTGTGTACAATGTCCAGATGCCTCCAAGACTGCCACTGCTAGTGTGCTGAAAGCTAATCTGAGAAGAGGTAGGCTAGATAAGCCCTGGTCACCGCAGCTTACTAAACCTACATGTGTTACAGTGACCGAGCAGCTGTCGATACAAAATCAAGTTAGGTTTAGAAGGAGGCTCCTTTCTGTTCAGCTCTTCTGTGGTTTGGTCCACATTCAAACAGCTAGTGTTGGTTCTTGGAAGCTTGAATTGTGGCCTAGAAGCAGGTTAGCGCACACGGTTGAACCTTACTCACGAATAGTCCTTGAAAGTAACATCTTTAAACCGTCACCTGATTTTGAATGCGAGCCTTCTCGACTCATTAGGTCCAATCATTCCGATACAAGCAGAACCTTATAACTGTGTTATTATGAAATGTATCATTACATTGTAACAAACAGGAGGGCCTCCTGGTTTACGACGTGTGTGGTCATTGTGAAACAGCCTTGGCGCTAGCGGTTTCGGACCTAATGTTTTTAAAGGCAGCTTGGCCAGCAGCTCTTCCTCAGAGCGTGATTTCACAAATCCAGTGCAGTAGTAAGAGAGCGAGACTGCACTTTTGATCCCTCACTGGCCACTGTATGAACAGTGCGCCACCTGCTGGCACATGCGCAACACATACTCTAAAGTAACATCACAACACACAAATCTGTCTTTTTTGTGTTGCCTTTCATGCAGTGTTTTAAATATTAAATGCCAACAATTTGTACAAGATTGTATTAATACAGTAAAAGTAAACAAACTATTTCTAACAACACTAAGACGTGATTTTATTTCTCACTAAGATTTCACTGGTGTTTAACAGGCAAACTACACTCCACAAATCTTAGTTTCTCTTTGAGTTGTTGAAAACATGTTTCAAAAGTTATTTGCTAAAAAATAAGGATTGTTGTTAGCGACGACTTAACAGTTGTCACAGATGTTACAGAGTCAAACTACAGCTGTATTAAATAAATTGTAACGGCATTTTATATGAAAATAAATTCGTTAAAACGAGGTCTCAACCAAACGCACAAACACAGCAGAAAGCAGCGTTGTCACACGCGGTGTACAGCTCTTGTGGGAAGAGTTCACAAGAGTTGTGGTCTGTCTTTAAAGTCACCATGTGTCCGTACCTGCACCTGGTGGTGGATTGTTGATGGTGTTACAGGACTAAATCTAGGATACAGCGGCATACATACATTCATCTTCTGTAGGAGCTTCATCCTGATCAGGGTAGGGCTGGGTCTACTGGAAAACACTGGGCATGAGGCAGGAGCACACCGGGACATGGTGAGGTCTGTCACAGAGGGATAATGACATGCACGTAATAAATATTTGTACTGTTTTATATTTAGTAAGAAAGGTGCTGTTACTGAATCATTAGAACCTACATATCTCCACAATCTGTTCTCAGATTCTTTCAGAACACTCACTTCTCATTTCAAAAGCATCACGTTGGTTTTTAGCGCACGCTCCACGGCTAAATATACTGGCACTTCATCTGAACAGCTCGAAATAGAGACAGGGGAAATTAACGACTGTTTGAGATGTGGAAATGTTTAGAAGTTCCTTAAACATGGCCAAACATTCTGAGGAAATCACACACAGCATGCAGTTTTGACAGAAGCCATTTTTTATTATTAATTATTTTATTCACTGGATGTAACACTGATCTGCACAAACGATTAATAAATAGTGAAGTGGAAAGCGTTCGCCTTCAGTGCACAGAGTGATTGCAATTTCTAAGGTCACCATACACACGGCATCAACAACAACACACACATTTACTTGCCTCAGTGTGCTAACAGTCTAATGATCTACGAGTAAAGGATACAGCACACAACCTGGTGGTAAAGAAGACGTCTAATGCACACAAGAAACCACGATCACAGTTTCACCGCACGCCTATAACACAGCAATTAGTCTCAGCTTCACTTCTGACTGCGCTTAACTGGGACAAGCCTATACGCTCTTTGGAGATTCGAAGCTAAACGAGCCACTCGTTACTTTGCGAGTTTGACCCTTGTCCTTCGTCTGACAGTGAGCCTACTGACCATCTGATGCTGTTCTCACTCTATCCTCTATCTGTTCTTGCCTACAGATTTCATACTGCATAATGACTAAGCAAAGTGTTCATGTAAAATGTGACTGTGTGACATAAAAATCAGTAGCTACATGTGCTCTCGTGTAATAATCACAAAGATTTAGGCTGTAGTGCTTGAGGAATGGTGCTTTTTCCACTGTATGGTACCTACACTACACAACTCTACTCGCTTTTTGGTACCTGGTACATTTTAAACGCTTCAGAAACCACAACCAAATAAGAAATAATGCTAAGTGTGGTTTACTCATTGTGTATTTGCATGTTGTTGTTGTTTTTGTTGTTTGTGACTGAACACCAATTCTGAGAGATCAGTAGTTTTTGTTCCTTCCTTGTTGCAGCATCCAGCTCTCGCTGGATTCTTTTGGCAGCCACCAATCCAAAGACAGCGGTGTAATTTTTACTAGCTGCTGTTGTAAGTTGGATAAATACAGATGTTTTCACTGTAGCTTAGATATTTTACAGAGGTCTAGTTTGTGTAAGACACCTACAATGTGTCACACTCTCAGAAAAAGTACGAGAGAGGTACATCATTGGTCACTAAAGGTACAAACAATGTAAACATACTTTTCAAAAGGTACATAATAAAAGTCCTGGAGATGAAATGAGGCATATGAACTCGACATTGTAATAGAATAAGGTACAATTACGTATAAATACAACAAAGGTATAAATATGTACCCTTAAAGGCACACCCACAGTGAGAGTTTTTCGGACAGTGTAGAACGATGACTTTCTCTGGCCTCTCTGCAAAGTTTACATGCTACGTTTAGTCCCTACTCGGCTCGCTTGGAACCATGAGAAAGCAGGTACCAAAAAGTAACCTGATTACAGGTACCAGGAAGCAAACTCACATAAAAAACAGAGTATAGTCAAGTCGAGTAGGTACCATGCAGTGGAAAAGTGCTTTAAGTGGTCCTCAAGTTTGCTGTACCCTGGATATTTAGTGCTACACTACTCTCAAAGGCCAGACGGGATCTCGTTTTGAAAACATCTGTGAATGAGTGCGAGAGAACGTTGGGTCAGGAATTTCTAATAAGTGCATCTAGATTTACTGATTGTACACTGGACATGATCTGAGTGCAGGAAGGTGGGGACAGGTTTAAAGGGGGCATGGATTAGATGTGCATATGTTTTAAATCATTTATAATTGTGATTGATCATTTTTTTTGTCATTTTATGGTAACTGTTGTGTAGTTCAACAACAACAAAAAAACAATTTTAAATAAATTAGTTTGAAAACAGTGAGTGATTAAAATTTATTGGATTAATTATGAAGTCCATCAGGAAAAAGTGCTGTGCAGTGATAATGTGCTGTGCAGTGAGTTTTGTGCTGTGCAGTGAGTTTTGGTTCAGACGATTTAAAGATGGTGATTTCAATGTTTGTGGTTGTGATTGTATTAATACATAATATTTCATGTTTTTCATTTTTTTTTTTTAATAAAATGAGAGTTGTAATTTTTGACACCACACAACAGTTATAACAACATAAAATGACAAAAATCATAGTTGGAAAAAGAATGTTGGAATTTTTTATTACAATTATTTCCAAAAAAAACCCAACTTTTAGACGTAAGTCCTATTCACACAGGGTACAATTTTCTCGCAAGAAAAAAATGGATGTGATTTTTGATGTAGAACCTTCACACAAAGTCTGACGCATAAGAGTTAGAAGAAATCGATTCATTGAATAGGAGTGATAATGAATTTATCATTTTACTTTAAACACTGCAATTAAACGCCACACTAAATCCACCCCAGTCTACAGAACAACACGGGACTTCAGCAGTGTTTCCGAAGGTCACTGGTGTAGTTTGAGGCTCTGCTTCTGTGTGTTGCTCCTCTCATATTTTTTTTATCCTCCGCATTTTTAAAGCCAGTGTGTGGATTGTTTAAGCTTTTGTGTTACGAAAATCTTCTACGAACAAGACAAGCTGCCGTCTTCCTGCTCATTTGTTTTGTCTGCATCCATGACAACGGTGCTCTGATTGGTCGCTCTGATTTTAACGCATCTGTGAAACGCAGAAGATAAAACATATTTTATTAAAAATCTGACGCAGCGTCTCAGTCCGTCAGTTTCAGACTCTGTGTGAAAGCCACCGTTAATATACGCGTTTTTTTTTTTTCCAAAATTTGACGTACGTTTTTCTTTGTCCATAAAAATCGGACTCGTGTGAAAAGGCCTTAAAACTATTGTTTTGCTGTGGACTGCAGTGCTTGAGTTCAGAAATGTACAGAACTTTTAACATTGCACCCAGTTATGACATCATCACAAGATCACATTCAGCTACTCGAGTACTACTAGTGTACACACTTCACACACTACAGCAGCTGAACCAGAACTACCATCTACCACGCTGCCTCTACCCATCCCTAACACTAGTACACCCTAATGATGATCAAGAACTTCAGAAGACATTAAATATCTGGAGCAGATGTGGCAGATGATGCTTGGTGCAGAACTCTTCAAGGCCAATCATCACTGATCCCTGTAGGTGAACCCAGTGGCCCTTCAAAGCACACTCTCCCGTTCTTCACTCCCATCGGCGTCCCGGTCGGCAGATGTTGTTCTCCTCAAGCGACTTCCGAGCATGTTCTGGTTCGGCAGTCTGGCTGTGGCAGTGCCAGGCCCGATAATGAGTGGCGTGCTTTCTATCTGGACCTCTTCATTGCCATTGTTGTTGTTCTGTGTCGTTTCCATTGATCGGTTCAGGTTGGTGATGGCCGACGCAGGCCAGCTCTCCCCAGGACTGCTAGCTGTCGGGCTGCCCTCAGATGGTGCCTCAGAGCAGATAGACATGCGGGCTACGCTAGGGTCCTGAACGTTGCCTAGACACTGCTTCATCGGGCTCTCCAGCATGAGCTGGATCAGACGCTCCTTTTCCTGGCTGTCCGCTTTCTCCTGAGAGTGCACCACCTCCTCGTCCTCTTCGTCTTGAAGGGAACGGTCCGAGGAGCTGCCACTGGACCTCATGCCCGAGTCCGAAGACTCCTTCTGGTACAGCGTGACCACGGACATGAAGTTCCTCCCAGCCTTGGGCAGGTGTGGTTGTTCTCCAGCTGCCCACTGGTCTTCCCAGAGCAGAGGAGTGGCATCCGTCTCCTCAGTGCCGCAGTCTTCATCCTCCTCCTCCTCCTCTTCTCGGCAAGGCACGCTGTGGTATTGTCCTCGGGTCTTGGAGAATATGCGGGAGGCTCCACGCTCTGGTTTTTCATCCTCTTCAGTGATGGGATGGAGCAAGCTGGCATCCTGGGCATTGGTGTATTCTGTCTTGCTATCAACAGATTTAGGGTTGCCTCTGAAGGGCTTGCGACCTTCCTGCTCACAGCCCTTAGCCTTGTCTTCAGTGGCAGGCCTGGTCTGGGCCGGTCTCTCCGTGTCCATCTGTGCCATGTGAGAAATGTAGTCCTGGTAGGCGCTGCGGTACTCAGCTTGCTGTCGGTCCGTCAGCTTGCTGATGTCATTGGAGGATTCCTGAGAGTTTAGGCTTGACAAGCTGGAAGTCCTGTGATTCGCAGCCTGAAGGGACAGATAAACAGTTTATAAAAACACACAAAAGTTTCACTGGGACAGTCACAAGAAAACCATTGTATTTGCAATCACACCATCTTTTATCAAACTGATAAAAATGAATTTTTAACGTCTAGTTCTGAACCTAAATGATTGAAATGTTTAATTTTTATGGACCTTTCATTCAGAATTGTTCACAAAATGTAAGGCACCTTGTGTTTTGAAAAGACTGAGATAAAGCAATGCTAATAAATAGCATTTGAACAAAAGGTTCATTGTGAAAACAAACCTGAAAACCAATTGGAATCTATTTTAAAGACCTACTTTACATTTATTTAGGTTTTGGCATAACGAAGTACATATTTTAGTGATCAGGATGTCCATGCAGTGTTTAAGCCAGAACACAAATCATGAGAGTAACAAGTGGTCAATCCAGTTATATATAAGTGGCTTAGCATTTATTCTTTGAAACTGCAGCATCTCAAAACAACAGCATCAAAAAAACAGGGTTTCTGACATCACAAACCTAAAGAACCAATCACGTCAACTCCCAGGTTTGATGTTTCAAGCTGTAGATGAGCTTAGTCTGGAGCTTGAGGTTATCATGCTATAAAGTACTACCACCTTAAACAAACATAATTCTTGTAAAGGTTATATGAAGCACCTTCATGAAACACTGCCGTTTACCAAATGGTGAAACTGTTATCGTGTCAGAATACTTTCTGGAACCACGGTCTATATCCAGAGCACAGGAAACCAGAGCTTCTTATCTATTGTTCAGATGAAAGAGTAAAAATAAGCTCTAAACTCCCTTTATCTATAAAACCGATTGTGCTTTAAACTGTCAAACTGTTACTGTGTAGAGTCAGGACCTGCTCGGTAAATGTGGAGCGACACCTTTCTAAGTGTGAGAAGAGCAAAGTGCAGAAATAGACACCCATATGTGCCAGAAAGGGCCTCTCTAATGCTGGCCCTTATTAATGTATATGTGTGTGTGTGTGTGTGTGTATATATACACGTGTGTGTGAGAGAGAGTCAGGTCAGCTCTTCACTTCCTCTGCTCATCCAGGTCAGACAACACTCTGTTTGTCACCAGTAAACCACAGGCTATTTTCACACTGCTCATAGACTACTGAAAAGCAGAAGCTAATTTCTGCTTCTTTGTTACATGAGAAAGCTGGCGTGAAAAATATACACAAGAGTGTGCATAAGTGTATGCAAAGAGAGAGAGAGAGAGAGAGAGAGAGAGAGAGAGAGAGAATATATATAGTCAGGTATATATCTTAATCGCATTTGATTACTTTGTTCCAAATTCAAAACACGTGCTAACAAAAACAGAAGCTAACACGCACGCACACACACATACACACACACACACAGACGGCTGTTGATTGATTTAAAAAATATATATATATGAATTAATCACACAATTTAATTGTGATTAATCACGTGTCCCGGGTTAAGACTGAAGCTTATAATATTGGATATTTAAAGGTAAACACCTTTATTCATTCATTGTCTGTAACCCTTATCCAGTTCAGGGTCGCGGTGGGTCCAGATCCTACCTGGAATCACTGCACTCAAGGTCGGGAACACACCCTGGAGGGGGCGCCTGTCCTTCAAAGAGCGACACACACACACTCACACATTCCCTCACACCTACGGACACTTTTGAGTAGTCAATCCACCTACCAACGTTTGTTTTTGGAGCGTGGGAGGAAACCGGAGCACCTGGAGGAAACCCACGCGGACACAGGGAGAACAGATTTTCAGGGAGAGGCTTGGTATCGGACACAGAAGATTTAATTAACGCCAGAGCGTCGCTCCTGGCTCAAACAGGGAGAGACTGAGTGAGGTACAAGCTGCTTTTTAACTAAATAAAACACCAATACGTCACTAGATTCTGTAAAAAGAGCCTGATGCTGTGCAAAGGTTAAATGATGACTTTACAACACTGTTCTTAACTTATATTCTTGCATCCAAATTTAATTTCTAACATTAACAGTTGCTTAATTAATGTGTTTTTTTAGCTACACCAGTATATTATTAAGACTAACGACAAATATGTTACACACACTGCTAGGGAGATCAGGCTAAGCCTAGTTTAAAAACATGTTAATTCTATGAAGGAAAGGAAAGTGAAGATCAGGCAAACACACACTGAGAAGACCCTCAAGCTTCTTGCCAGCTCTAATGAAGGCCTACCTCTTTCTGTGGGCTCTCCCTCGCAGCGTGCATGCAGTATTTCTTCAGGTGTTCTTGCTCTTTTACTTCACACATGCAGCAACTTGATTTTCATGTTTTGAACTAATCCAGAGACAAAAACCTTTTCTTCTTTACACTTCCCAAATATAGCAAAAGTGAGTGGGCATTCAAAGAACACCCCCTTCCCTCTTTGTATGAAAGAGTGCTTAGTCAGACACCCCACAGACAATGCCTTCTAAGTATGTAGGTTGTGCCTAAGGCTGATCTAAGGCTACCCCTTGCGAGAGTGCAAATGCACCCACTTCAAGCTGCGCGAATTCGATTTCACGGGTTGTTTTGTTTTAAAACATGTCTCTTAAATATTGCAATGCAAGTGCAGCTGCTTTCAGAGTGCTGAAGTAAGGGACATAATAGTGAGCTTAAGGTGGACAAGAGAGATATAATTCAGCACTATCTTTTCCTTCAAGATCAATTCACTGGCCACGCTCTCTACCTTCATTTTTTTTGCCCGTGCAACAAACAGTACTCATGCCAATACTGAAGTGTCAGCGTGTTTGTTAAATTCATTCGTTCATTTGTAAAGAGAAACATCACTGGGCGCAAGGCAGGACCACACACAGATGGGGCATAACACTCACTCAGTCACTCACACAAACATATATGGATGTGTTTGAACTCTGGGTGGAAAAAGAGCCAACCGGCGGACACCCACACAGACACTGAGGGAACACACCACTCTCCTCACAGACACATGATGCATGAGGGGGACTGAATCCACAATCCCAGGACCTGTGTCAGCAACACTCCCTACAGTACGGCCAGTGCCACGCTGCTGTTAAACTGTTATTATACATTCATTTATTTCACTGCTTTTTTTATATATACATTTTAAAGAGCTCCACTGATTGATATTTTTGCTCCTGGGCTCCCCCTACATTTGCAGTTTGTAGTTCACTTTTACAGCACCGTCCTAAAACCAAGAGGGCGGAATGGGAGAGAGGAGGGGTGGCTACCTAACCTCCTCTTAAAGTTACATAGTGCAGTTTCTGTTCTGTTGAGCCCAGAGTAGTGACGACAGAGGCACTTTTCTCCCCATTACAGCTCAGTGAAGCATTTTATTACAGTAATCCCTCATTTTTCACGGAGGATGCATTCCAAGACCACCCGCGAAAAACGAATTTCCACATAGAGGAAGTATTTTCCTCATTTCCACATTTCCAAGTAGAGGAAAGATATTTTTTATGTATTTAACGAGTATTTGGACTTTTAAAACCCTCCCTGTGCTGTTAACAACCCACCCTTTGCATTAGACAGTCATTCTATAATGTTTTTTGCAGGAACTACAACTATGTGATATCATACCAGTTTCTTTAATAGAGTAATTCCTAAGCTGTGATTTAGCGTCAGTAAATTTCAGTCTGATGTGGACATGATCAACACATGTACGTAAGAAATACTTGTAAATGATATATTTTGTCACCTACAGGCCCAGTCTAATACATGAAAATAATAAAAAAGCCCCCTTGAAAAAACCCACGAAGTAGCGAATCTGGGAAAGATGAACCGCGAAGTAGCGAGGGATTACTGTATTTGAATTGAAGCTGTAATTTTAAGGTGAAAATACTAGCGTTCCTATAGTAACACGAATCTATATTTCATCACTGTCCAATGAAAGACATGCATCCCTTTTTGTTGACTTTTAGTTTTAACACATTATCCAAGCACACAGTACATTGTGTGAAGATTTCATTAAAAATGGACCAATAGAAATGCTCCAATATTACTTGGAAAATAATCTTTATACACCGATTTCCATTCAAAATTAAGAAGTTTTTTTTTTCCTTCTTCTGTAACGTTGCTATTTTGCAGTTACATGTTTTTCATTGGGCGGCACGGTGGCGCAGCAGGTAGTGTTGCAGTCACACAGCTCCAGGGACCTGGAGGTTGTGGGTTCGATTCCCGCTCCAGGTGACTGTCTGTGAGGAGTTGGTGTGTTCTCCTCGTGTCCGTGTGGGTTTCCTCCGGGTGCTCCGGTTTCCTCCCACAGTCCAAAAACAAATGTTGGTAGGTTGGTTGGCGACTATAAAGTGTCCGTAGGTGTGAATGTGTGTGTGTCTGTGTTGCCCTGTGAAGGACTGGCGCCCCTTCCAGGTGTGTATTCCTGCCTTGTGCCCAATGATTCCAGGTAGGCTCTGGACCCACCGCGACTCTCAACTGGAAAAGCGGTTACAGACAATGAATGAATGTTTTTCATTGGACAGCAACGATATATAGTTATTTTAACAACAACAACAACAATAATAATAATGTTCCTTTAAGATGTGATGTATAACTTCAATATTTGCTTCTTCTCATTCTTAAATCTTCAGACAGCTGGGTTCTGGGAGTTGGAGAGAGCTGAGAGCTAATGAAAATTTATTAAAGTGGTCCTGAATTTTACAGCAATTACACCCACAGATACAACAAATGTTTTGAGAATTGCTGGAGCAGTCAGCTTTAATTGGATCTTGAACAATTGTTCTACTGCATTAAAAATCTTTCCCCTGGTTTACCGTTAAATGTACTCTATCGCCCCCTCGAGTACTGGGGATCCTAATGTACGAGGTCATATAAACTATGTAAAGTGAAAACTCGACCTTTGGATGTGTTTGTGTTTGCATGTTTGGGTGCTATGCAGTGAGCAGAGGATTATGTATTAGACAGAAACTAGTGTTTTAAGTCTGCACCCACCGTCCAGCGGTTGCCGGGTTGTCTGACAGGTTCCTCCACGCCGGCTGTACTGAGCTCCTCAAAGCTGAGGTTTAGGCTATAGCGCATGGTGCCGTCTTCCGGGGCTGCAGCAGGGAGGGAAGGTGAATTAGGCTGAGCCAGAACGCTGCTGCCCTGCTCACTGCCCCCTCCACACTCCTCCTGCAGCAGTTGGCTCTCCACCTGCCTCTGGTCCAGCACCTGGGAATCAACAGAGATATGTAGCCAAGACAGGTTTGGCATCCAGAGTGTGTTTGTTTGTTTTGCACTGGAACTAGTGTCACTAATGGGACTAACGAGTAAGTAAACGTACAGGCACCAACTAGAATCACACGCATCAAACCACATTTATTATAGTATTGTTATCAATCAATAATACATAACTCTTAGGTGGACAAATATGCATACTGCTGCTCTTTAGTCATTTTATGGCGACTGTAGCATAGCATTAAAAAGGACATTTGTCATTTTTCATTCATTCATTCATTGTCTGTAACCCTTATCCAGTTCAGGGTCGCGGTGGGTCCAGACCCTACCTGGAATCATTGGGCGCAAGGTGGGAATACACCCTGGAGGGGGCGCCAGTCCTTCACAGGGCAACACACACACACCCTCACACATTCACTCACACCTACGGACACTTTTTTTTGAGTCGCCAATCCACCTACCAACGTGTGTTTTTGGACTGTGTGAGGAAACCGGAGCACCCGGAGGAAACCCACGCAGACACAGTGAGAACACACCAACTCCTAACAGACAGTCACCCGGAGGAAACCCACGCAGACACAGTGAGAACACACCAACTCCTCACAGACAGTCACCCGGAGCGGGAATCGAACCCACAACCTCCAGGTCCCTGGAGCTGTGTGACTGTGACACTACCTGCTGCGCCACCGTGCCGCCCCACATTTGTCATTTTATTTGACAAAATATAAATAAAAAATTCAGTATTCATACTATGTCCACAATTCGCTATTTTTAATCCTCGTGTATTTTTGGATACAATATTATCCTCAAGAACAGAACAAATCAAACACATGATTTTGTAGCTCTTTTTTCCTGATCAATGACCAATACATTCTTCTCACCTGTCATTTTCAAACAAATTCATTTTTAGGTTATTTTTGGTTGAATGGAACAACAATTGTCATTTTTTTATTACGCAAGAGTCACTTTAAAAAATTTTTTTTTTTAATTTTTGAAATTTCAATTACAACTGTATATTATATAAATTATATTTTGGTGATATATGGTGGATTGTATAGGGTATGTTTTGCTACCTGTGTGGCCAGTGAGAGGCTCACTTTAATAGGTCTAATATTTTCATTAGTAGAATTGGATGTGTTAGAAGCAGGGACACGTTAAAATGCATGTGGCAGGAGGAGTAGTCACAGCATGATGTAGGTTTCATTATTAGCTGAGCAAGGAATCATTCTAAGTCTCTATCAGTGGAGTAACAAACTGATGTATTGTAGTTAACTGGACAGTCAATATTGGAATTAAGAAGGCAAGCAGTGCCCATCACCCATCAGTGCCAGAATCACATGGTCCCTGTCCTGTGCTTTTCCAATTGCTCATGTTTTCAGCATGAAAAATGCTACTTTCTCGTAAAAGTCAAGCTATTCCGAACTTCGAGGGGACACTGAGCTCCCACTGACAATAACCTTCCTTCATTCAGAAAGGCGCCATCTTGGACCAGATGGCTTCATGCTTGCTGGCAACACAACATTCGTTTGTGGAAGCACGAATGGAAATCTGATCAACACAAGCTACATGTGTTCCTAATTTCAACTGCGCTCCTTCTCGAAAGAGGGATTGTGCCTGTATCTGTCTGCAGAGAGGGGAAGATGGAAGTCAAGATGCATTAAAAGATGGCACAGTGCATAGGAACCCAGCATTAGAAACTGGTGAAAGACATAAAAGGAGATGTACAAAGATTATAAACCAATGCAATGAATAAAAATCCTTACCATTGCTTTGAAGAGATGCCAGTCTCCAAAGTTCATGTTCATCTCTTTCCGGAGCTCGTCCAGGTTGCACTGGCACAGGACCCGGCCGTTGATGTTCGCCTGGATGGACAGACATTTGCAAGCTGACCTCAGGCTGACTCAGAGTCGCTATAGTACTTGTACCTTTTGCTAGAGCTCCTCTGAAGAGTTGTTATTTATTTGGGTCTGTGAGGTCTTAAGAAGAACAAGTGGCGAGCTTGTGCTTGGTGCATGCTGGTGTGGTCTGGTTGATGTAGTATCCCTTGTTCCACTACAATGAAGATCTTTGAGAGTTTCGACCACTGATGCACAGCTGCTAGGTCGGAAGACGAAGGTCTTAAGGCATTAGTCATGACATTGCCACCGCTCAGATGGTGTTCAGAGGAAAACAAGCCCTCGAGGTTTTCACAGGCTGAAGATAAGGATGGCCTTTACTAAATAAACTGATGATGTTATAAGGGTGGATAAAAGCAATCACATTAGCAATGTTCTTTTCTGATGAAGATCTCGGTGTTCTTTCCCAAGAGCAAAATAATAATTGCTCTGTGTTAAATAAAAAAACAACACTCTCAATAAATAGCGTGGTGAAATTGGGAATACTCAAATGTGACCTCTTAGGTACATGTCCACTGGCTTGCACTTTCAATGAAGGCTTTCAAAAGAGATGAGAAAAACACAAAGGGTTCATTTTGGGGCAAATAATAATTGCCTACCTCTTACTGCAGAAGTGCCCTCTTAATCCAAATTAATTAGTTCAGAGCGTCAACACCAAATCAGATTTTTTTCAGAATAATCCAACTATCTGCATTCAATCATTCTCCAGAATCACCAAACTGACCCCACCCTGCCTGGCACCTGGTGCACACCACCCTTTAAAACTCTGCTTTATAAACCGTTATAAACATACCTTCAGATCACAAAAATTTTTACATATCACCAGAAACCCAAAAACCATTGAATCCTAAAATACAGACTTTACATGTTTTTATTGTGGTTTTTCTGTTTTTAAAGTTCAGAAATGGAAACTAAAATCCTGCTGTGAATATATATCTTGTCCCAAATTAAATTTAAACCTTGTATGGTCATCTTTAATTTAAACTCTAAATGGTCACTGTATCAATGACCATATAGTAGCTCTCCAAAAAAGACATCTCCGTTTTTGTACATTTTTGTTGGTTTAACACAGGAGCTGTAAAAACAAATTCAAGATGCACGGACCAATAGAAATGCTCCAAAATGATTTGGAATAAAATCTTTTTACATTGACTTACTTTGAACATTATGGCCGTTTCATCCTTCTCCTGTAAAGTTACTATTTTGGGAGATGCATGCTTTCCATTGGACAGTGATGATGTGTAGAACCTAGTGTTGAGTTGGAGTAGCCCAAACTGCTCAGAAATAAGCCCAAACCTGTCTCTGCACTATGGGGATTAGTGGTTTTTAACCCTGCTCTTTCCTCCAATGCTCTGTGTACATCATGATGGTGGAAGTTTTGACAGTAAACCTGGTATGCCATTGTTTTCCGTGGAGAAGCAATGGAGCATGTTGCCACCACCAGCTGCGACAGTAGTGTGCCACAACATTCAATGGATAGTTTCAGGAAGTTCATTTTTCCCAACTTTTTCAGACAAATTAATCAAATTATGAAAGCTTTGTACATGTCATAACTACCAGATACTGTCATTGTGACCAAGGTAGGGCTGACAGTGGAGCCTGCCACAACTGATCGTGTACCTCTTTACTACTTTACTAAATGTCCATTAAAAAGCCCTCCTTTCTGAATTAGATGACAACAAGGTCAATTCAACTCAATTTGGACAAGCCATTTTATACTGATAGAAGAGCGCTTTGCCATTTAGTGGACAATGGATAGTTAATTATGGGATATATTTTGTCTAGACTGTGTACAGAAGTGTACAGTAGTTTAACCTACTTAGACATATGGGGTCTGTTCATACTGGTAAAATGCATTTTTGGTGATCGTATCATGTTCAGATTCCACTTGTCCACATGAAAATGAGGTGTAAACACCCCCAAGATGCACTGTGATCAGATTATAATCAGATCACTCAGACCACATTTAACACAAGTGGAAACAGAATGTGTTTTCCGTGTTCTGGTAGAGTTCTGTCAGCGGAATCACGTCGGTCGAAAGGAGGGATAGTGTAGGGGTGTTGATTTTTGGGAGATCAGTGGTCAGATTTTTTTTTTTTTTTTACAGATGAACTTGAACGTCTACTTTCGTACACAAAAAATGACAGGAATTCCGTGTCAGTAAAACCAGGCTCCATCGTCTACCACCAGTCTCGACTTTCCTCTGGACACTCAGAGCACAGACCACTGCAGAAATCACAGCAGTTGCAGGATACAGCCTTTTCCTCGGCCACTGCAGATGATTCCTTACCTCATTCAGAGCCTTATTTCTGCGGTTTGAGATCGTATAATACACTGGGAGCCGCAAATGAGAAGCCATGCTTACAGCCAGTTAACAGAATGAAAGTATATCCAGATCTGATCTGGATTTGGGAAGCATTTTAGCGATCAAAGTATATCCGGATTCTATCCAGATACAAAACTCTTGTTAATGCCATGTGTAAACAGGCCCATGGATGTATCCAACCTCACAAACTTCAGCTCTTCTCTTTAGATTCACTTGTATTTTCAATCTAGTGGTCCACTGAGGGAGCTAAAAAGTTCCTAAATTTAAGTAAGTATGGTGTACAAAAAGTGTACCTTTTTGACAGTGATGGTGTACTGCTCCAGCATACTGTCGTCCAGTCCTTCGATCTGTCTGAGTCTATCACACACACCATCGGTGCTGAGAGAGCTGAGGGGCCCAGGAGCTACCACAGGACCAGGGCCCTACATACACACACACAGAGAGAGAGAGATGGATAGTCATGCATTCATAAAAATATCTGTGAGAATGTGTGGCAGCCAGTGACATGTGATGAAGTAGCACTGGGCCACTGCTGGATAATGCAGAGCAGCATGGCCCAATCCTACATCAGTAGACCAAGAAAGTGAGCACGGCCAGACAGATATGAATCTGAAGTGACCACAAGTGAGAGAGAAAGCGAATGCTTGGCTATTTATGGCGCTCAGGCTAATTTGGCATCATTTAGGGGCACGGTGCGTTACAGGTGTTTGTTCCATTTACACACCCCTCCGTCTGAACTCACTAATGACCTTTATTTCAAGGGGGGAATCCTGAGGGGTGTCTAGCACGTCACAGAAGGCCTAAAGTTTGATGAAATCAGCAAATAAATGTAAGTTTTTACCTTATTTTTATTACAAAAAATATAATCACTTGGTAATAGTGTTTGATTTTGATAATAGTTTTGGTCAAGTACTAACTCCTGGTTTGCTCTTTCTTTAAATGCTTGCTCAGAATGATATAAATACAAGCAAAGACTGCAGCTCCTTATTAAAAACACATTGATTAATGGCATGGATATTTAACTTAATTTTACCAGCTCCACTCTCTGCTGCGATGCCCAGTTTTCTGATGGCATTCTACCCCGATCATATTTGGTGGTAAACTATTATGAGCACAGCAGTGATACTAACATGCTTGTGGCAGTGTGTGTGTGCGGTGCTTGCCTTTATAACCATTGTGTCAGTGTCACCACCTGGTTGACAGTGATCTACCACCGAAGCCTATTCTGCCAAGAGCGACTCTGTGCTCATTTCTAAGACCGAGAGGACGCTGAAGACATATTGTCCACTTCAAAAGACGGTCTCCCTCTGAGTTCAAATTCAAATCTACTGAACGGTGAGAGCGCATCAACTACATCAAGTAGCTCAGAGCTAAGTTTATGTGCCATGAAAAATAACTAAAGATTATGGCTGCTTATAGTGTGTGTGTGTGTTTTGGCTGTCAGATGATGCATTTTTATTATTATTATTTAGTTATTTATCCTTCAGGACGCTGCTTTGTGGCTTCCAGCACAGCTCTGTTTCCCTGAGCATCACAGTGAAAATACTCTCTGCGTAGAGCATCCATTTGGCATGTATGGTGGGTGGGTGGCCTTTGGATGCCTAAAGTAAGAGTAATCTAAAATATGCATGTTTTTCAACTACCCTACAGCCTACTTTGAAACCTACAGAGTCTTATCCCAGTCCAAATCCTGCCCACCGTCGCTCTGTACCCAGCTGTGCCTCTATCTAAGAAAAATCCCCAGTGCTAATGAAACTATACTATGAGAGTCTTCCTCTGAAGACCCGCGGAGCGTCGAAACAGATGCCTGAACAAATCACAGCTATGCACAATGTTGAAAGTATTTCTCTTGCATGATGCCAAATTTCACTTCCATTTCAGCAGCGCTCACTATATATATATTCTTTATAAAGCCCTTTGTACAGTGGAGACTAGTGCCAGCATCGTCAACTGGATCAATCTGGCGGCATCTTCATACACACTCGCAGTCTTGGGTAGCCAAAGACATGAGAGATGCCAAAAGCCTTTAATGGATCCTTGCTAATAAAGCAAGACATTCCATGAATGGTGATTAACGAATCCAAGAGTGCTCAGTTTATTAAGTGTTATTTCTCTTGGTCCTCTTGAAACCAAAAAAACAAACAAAAAAAAAAACATTTACTGGCTCTTAAACATCTTTACAGTTACTTATTTGTAAATTCACTGCAAAAAATAGTTATTATATATAACTCTTTAGTAAATTTATAGTCATTATATATATATTTATTGTTACTGTTGTCCGAAGCTCTAATATCTGAACTCGATGTCAGCTAAATTACACTGAGCCGCTCTGTTTGCCGAAGGGGCCTAGGATTTTAATCTCTCCTTTCACTCCTCAATAAAGATCATGGCAGCTGGGAAATCAGAGACATATTTAATGCAGAAACAAGCCGTCTAAAGCTGTGCGATCGCATTGAAAATGACAGTAAAAATGTGTCAAAACAAGGCCACTAGCATTGTTCTTGGAACAGATAATGAAAGTCTGTCGTCGGGGGAAATCCCTTCCAATAACTAGAACTCTTTCTGGTAAAGCTGAATGAGGAATAAGATTTGTGGTAAAGGTCAATGGTTGGAGAAGTGAAAGCCCTGTGTCCAGCAGGAGCTAAAGAAAGTGGCCTATTTCTAGGCAGGACATAAAGATCTACTGTAGAACTGAGAGTGCAGCAAGATACATGTATTACACAATAATTCAAATAAGTATAAAATCAAATTTGATGGTGACGTCATGTTCCTTTCGGCTCTTGGCCATTTTCCCGTGGCTTTTTTGCTGTTCATATTGATGTCAGAATTGTATCGAGAGAAACCAAGAAATATATCATGATATAAATGTTGTCCGTATCGTCCGGCTCTATTTCAGAAATGGCATATAAAACTGAGAGAGTCTGAGGACAAATGATAGCAAATGAGTTTGAAAAAAGGGTAAAGTCAAAGGGAAGATTTAGGAGGACGTACCTGTTTTACTCTGGGGGGCAGGGGCTTTGTCTGTTTGGGAGTAAGGAGAGGAGAGGGGTTAGAGTATGAGGCAACATGCTTCAGTCATCATGAATCAAGCACACACATTTGGTCAAATCCAACTGCTTTAGATAAAACAAACACAGGGATGGAAATTAAGCTTATATCCAGCATGTGAAGTTTCAGCAGGAGCCCATGGCAGTTATAGCAGTATAGGTGGTATACGGTTATTATGGTGAGCTTTTTGACACCGTTTTAAGGTCCTAATAAAGCTATAGGCCTTTCAACATGACTGTTTCTATTATTCCAGGGAAAACAAACAAACAAATGAACAATAAAAACAATATAAATATATTTTTGATAAAAAAGGGGCAGTCATTTGCAGGAGACACAATGTCAATGGCATAGAAAAGTAAATTAGCTTTTAGCTTGAAATAATGACAGACTATAAGAGTGCATGATACGTTTTTTTTTATGTTATATATATGTTATATATGTTTTAGTAATGCTCAACCTAAAGTCTGGTCACATTATGGAGTTCCAATTCAATCAAAAATACTGTCCACATTCATGCAACCATTTCGAAGTCCATGACGTGACCAGCCTGACTTTAGGTGACTGGGGGTGGCTTATAGAAATTTCAGTTCACCCGTGACTAGTACCCTTAAGTTCCATCCCTGAATATATATATATATTTCAGATTCAGTTCAGTCACATTATCCCTCCTGCCCTGATGTATCCTCAAAAGTCAATAATCAATGATAATCATGGAGAGCTTAATAATCAAAAGTCAAAACCAAGATCACTCCATTTGAAAACAAGAAAAGAACAAGAGAATACAAGAGAAAGAACAGAACATATAAGAGACACAGAGAAAAAAAACAGAGAGAAAGAGAGATAACATTGCATACACAGCTCTTTCTTCGCAATGCCAAGGAAAGGCATGGGGAGGGAGAAGGAAAGATTAAAGAAGATGTTTGTGATTTTAATCCAATACACTTTTCTTAAAATGCACAGTGTATTCCCTCACCATTTGCTGCTCTCTGGTCTTTTTGTGCGCTGGAAAAATCTCTGCTGTTTGTACGCAGCCCTGACTCTGTAAATGAGAAAAAAACTTAGTGGCTCGCTCTGAACTGGCTCAGGCTTTCGCTGTCTCTCTCAGCCACGGCCAAGACACTGAATCTGGAGCCGTGCAGATTGGGGCGAGACCTCAGTACGCTGAAAATCATGAAAAATGTTGAGGATGTTGCTCTATTCCTGCGTCGTAGGTGGGGAGTGCTGCTTTATTTTTTCTGTTTCAGATGTATCACTTAAGGTGGAACATGAAAGTAAACGCAAACTGTAAGTGCTACAACTAAACAGTTCATGTTACAAATGAGTTTCTGTGGTAATTCAAACAGCGAATGAAAGCATACTGGCAATTTACACTTCAACTACGAACGATACGGCACTTCTGAATGAAAACAAACCACAGAGGTCCCTTTAAAGTGCCCCAGTAGTGCATTGCTATTGATCCTAATCCAGGTGATGGAGCTAAGGATTCACTCACTTAATATAAAATAGATTATTATGGAAACTAGTCAGATAACTCTGAGCGAGACAAGAACTACTACTTATTCTGTTTGATCTATTCATTTTTCTATGTAACACTGACCATGCGACCTTATATACATAAATAACGTTCTAGTTCAGACAGTCAAAATGCAACGCAGAGACGATGCTACAGTCAAGCAGAGGAAAGTTAGTACACATTCAGGCAGATAATCAGACCAAGCAAACTACTCGCTGGCTAGAACACAGCACTTGACTGCAACATGGATGGGTGCATGACAGCCAATTGAAAAAGACAACAATGCATGCTAGCTGCACCATGAGGTATCAGAAAGTGTTGTGTGTACAAGCCACAGTCACAATGCATCAGCTACAGACCTCTGTGTCATCATTTTGTAGTTTGCCTTTTGCATCTAGGTGAGAATTAGGTCCAAGCTGTTTGTCGTCATGGGGTTTTTCTCTGAGTTTTCTCTAAATTTGAATTTTACGGTTGAAAATTTGAAAGTTACTGGGCATAAAACTATACAACTATAAATCTATACAACGACAAGGACCACTTGTATAAAAAGATTATATACAAGATTTCATAAATAAAGTTGTAATTACAAAATTACACATTTCTTTTTACTGAGGTTTAATCACCAAACTAAACCTGACCAGGGGATTATAAGAAAGGATTATAAATGTTATAAAAGAATAAAAAAGCCCATCATTTAGAGGTAATTCAAATTTCTTTTATATTATTATTATTTTTATTTTATTATTATTATTATTTTTATTATTATTATTATTATAAACTGCAAGCAATATGTTCTCAGAAAACCCCCCTGCAGACCTAAAGAAGTTCCTGATCCACAGGGAATATGGGCGTGGGTTTATTGTAAGAATCTGGAAGTCTTATTATTCTCAAAATATTAGCATTTTATTCTCAAAATAATTACAATTTTATCCTCAAAATATTATGGATTTAATCTTAAAGTCTTGTATTTTATTCTGTAACAACTGACAGTAAAACACCATCCTATAAATGTGTGTTTTTTGTTGTTTATTTGTATTAAGTTCAAAATCTAAATCTATTTATATCTATTTGTTAGTACAAAAAAAAATGTCCCACACCCCCACATTATCCACAAAGGGAGCATACACCAAGAGTCCAGTGCCTGTGTTATGCCATGGGGGCATTTTGTTGGCATTTCTATCACTCCACAATACAGTTACAGAGACTTGTAGACCCTATGCCCACTCAACATTTTAAGACTCTTTATATTGTTGTCATTTTAATTTGACACCCTTCTCTATGACCTATAAGCTATTTAATAATAAGACTAAAGCCCCTGTGACACAAGACGAGTAAAAATGATAGTTAAACGACAGAACAAACCAGATTTTAAACATTTGTGTGTACCGCAGGGTAAAATTAGGGCAAATTCCCTTAATGCCATTCATTTTTCCCCATAAACACAACCATCCTAGACCTAGAGCTCCTTATTTGGACAAACTGCAAAAGACAAAATGAGCTCAGAGGTTTGTCACTCTCATCGGATACCACAGAAGGGAAGGGGGATCTCTCAAAGGCATCTTCTCTGATAACGCCCTGATGAAGAGACAGGGGTAAAACATGGGTGAAGTAGAACCACAGGATGAAAAGAGGACAGAAAAGGCTTGAGAAACAAAGTTAGAACACAGGCACATGCACATGTACTAGTGCGCACCCTCCGTAAGGGCAGAGAACACACTTGATGAATAATGTGGGTGTAGATGAGCTCGAAATGCTGTAGCATCTCTGCTTAATGCCACCTCTCTACCTCCATAAAATCTGTCACTGAATAATTTGTGGAAGAGAAAGTTATGCCATGATGGCGCAGGGACAAAGTGAAGCGAGGTCACACAGTGTGAAGCCCCACTCTCCCGTTTCTTCTGCCAGACTTCAGTCAACTGGCTAACATTACACATTTACATGTTATTTATTTATTCCTAATGTCAAACTTTAACACTGAAATAATTTTTTTAATTAACGTCTGCCACGTTCACGCTATACCAAATTCTACTGAGACATTTTGCACTTCTTCAGTAAAGAAAGAAGGAGCGAGACGTTAGCCAACCACTTAGCACGCAGTGTTGTGCTTTTCATCAGCAGTAAGTTCTGCTCAAACCAAATTTGAAACCGATTTAACCACATCCCACAACTATTTTTGTACAATTACCTGAATATGAATATGACACAGACAGTACAGTCATGGCTGGTTATAGTGTTTTCAGATCTAAACCTAATGAAACCACATGGGAAAATGTAAGAGGTATAATACAAAGGTGATGCAGTGTAATGCTAACATTATAGTTGAAGTCATGGGTTGCAAATATGAATTTGTGGTCGCCATTCTACTTCATAGCTCAGCACTAATGTAATCAGATGGATATTTTTATCTCAAACACTGCTCCTCACCCTGCACTTGAGAGCATTTGAAAGCACAGACGCCTACAGGCTCTTCACCTCAGGGGTAAAGAATCCCACTGTGTTTCATAATGAGGAGAAAAAGACAGTTATTCGCTGTTATCCATATTAACATTTTTGTCATTGGATCTAATGGAACAGCATTAGCACTTTAACTTTCAGTGCCTTTCGCTGCTTTTGTGACTGAATCTGTCTGAGTTATATTTACAGATCAATAATCTGATACTGCTTTCCCTGCACTTTGAGAGTGGAGGAAAATTATTTATTGTGACCGTCTGCCTAAATTCTTTGTCTGTTTTGGCTTAAAGTTGAAGAAAGTATAGTACTGTGAAAACGTTTAAGGCACCAAAGATTATGAAATTTAAAAAGCTATTTATCTGAGCAGTAAATGTTTATTTGCTAAAAACAAACAAACAAACAACAAGTAACACCTAACATTAGAATAAAATCAGATAACATTACTACAGTGAGTGTGACACTTTGTGTGAATGTGTTGGTTTAACTTTTTTCAAATCTCTCCTCGTGGAATCCGTATTACTTGAGGTTATCTTCCAGTACGTAGTTTTAGCGGTTAATAAATAATGATTTTAAATAATGTGTGCTGTTGATTTAACAAATTCATGCAAATCAAGGGGAATCTGAACAAAACATTGTTCTTCAAACTCACTTTCACCTACTTCTAAATAGGAATATATATATATATATATATATATTTACTGTGATTATATAAAACTTCATACAAGCACCACGCTCAGAAGGCATTAATTTAAATATATACAATTTTCTTTGGTGCCTAAAACGTCTGCACAGTACTGTAGTTCTCCCTGTCTCAAAATATGAGATGATCAGTGATGTTTCCACACCACAGTGAAACCAAAGCTGAATGGCGAATGTCTCCTACACCCTATATAGTGTAAGGTGTAGGTCATAAAATAACTGTTTCTGTACTCACGTAGTGCACTGTATGCCAGAATGTAAACCATGTATTTTTGACTATAAGCTTCACATCTTCATTTCAAATTGTAGTAGTATATGTGAAGCAGGCCTTATTTGGGAAGCAGGCTGAGCCTACACTGACCAACGGTTGGGCACAGTAGAGCTCTGTTTACAAACATGAGGTGGATAAATGGGTCAGGTTTCCTCACTTATATTGCTTCACTTTTAATCATCTAAATGAGAAGGTTTTGAAAGAAACTAAATTTTAACATCACAGTTTTTTTTTTTTTAAGTTGTATGTGCATGAATAATAACGTCCTCAAAATGGCAGCCACTATTCACAGTGACGTGGAATAGTGTCACTTCTATGAAACCCATGGGGAGGTGGGCTATAAATGGAAATAGTTTAATGTAACTGAACAATCAAAACAAGCAACAAAGTGGATGTATTTACTAGTGATATGTTGTTAAAACCTTGTCCTGGGAGACCCAAAATTCTTGTTACAACTAGGGTCAAATCCACTGCATTAACGCACAACTTCAACAAGGCATCAGGAAATTAGGAAATAATGAAATACTGAATAACATTCGTAAAAAAGTCAAATGGCACATAGTTTAATGTAATCCTATGTCTCTGTAGGCTAACACAGCACTAAAGTGATCTATGTACTTACTAGTCCAGAGCTGAGGTCCTTGTGGAAGGCCAGTTTGGAGGGTGGGCGGGAGGGGGCATGGACAGGGTTGCCAGGGTAATTTCGGGGCACGTGATAAACATGTTGAGGGAAATAAGGCTATGGAGGTGGAGGAAAGAAAGGGAAAATGTTCATGCCATGAATGACTGAGGATTGGATGAGGATGGGCTACACATAAGACACACACAGTATGGCAGCTTAAAACTTAAAAATGTAAAATCACACTTCCTAAAAAAAAAAAGGCTGTTTAACCTCACAACAGAACGGAACTCGAAATAAACTGCGAAGGAGTCAAAGCTGACAGTTTTCAGTTTCCAAAAGCAAATGTCTATCATCACCGTCATAAGAAAACCTGTTAGGAGCAAAGTAAGAAACTCAGAAGTGATGAGATTACAGGAAAAAAGGAAGCATCTTTAAAACATTTAAACACTTCCTATACTTTGCTTTATTTTACAATCGATAGGTGTCTTATGACGGCAACTCATAACCTTTTTGGCTGAACAAAGAGGCAGCAAACATGGGTTTCTGGTGGTGCCTCACCCGGTTGTAGAAAGGGTGCTGCGGGCCAGTGAGGCCGCTGAAGTAGCTGCTGTGGGTCTGCGCTGGGAAAGAGGAGGTGGGGGAACAGGCTGCAGGGGCCTGACCGAACACTGAGTGTGCTTGCGCTGGAGCCTCCTGCAGGGGCAGCGTGGGATAGCTCACTCCTCCAACATGCATCTGCTCACGGGCATCACGCACGTCTGAGGGAGAGAGAGAAAGAGAGAGAGAGAGAGAGAGAGAGAGAGAGAGAGAGAAATATCATATCTGATACAAGATTATAAACTCTGCCTGCACTTAAAGCGCATTCACATCCTCCTACTCACAGTTAACTTTAGCCAAACGAAGCCCAGCATTTTTAGTAAGTCCTATGTGAAAACGAGGGGAAAAAATATAATCTCTGTGGGTTGGTTCTCAAAACAACAAACAGTGATGACCAAACAGGCTTCTCCCAAAAGATTTAGCAGATTACCAATGCAACATGCCAGAAAGTCCGACAACACTTATTTTCTGCGCGCAGTAATCATACGTTTCTGCCCGTGGAAAGAAATAGCCAGAGTGAGTCAGTAATAAGGAGGCAATTTTGAATGATGTTTCACATCCTGAGGTCAGCATAATAGACCCCTTGTTTCTCTCTCAGGCTGAATTGAGGAATCCTTGACACAACTCATGCACACAACACAGAGGGTCACTAAAGGTTAACCGAGATTGCGTCAATAACAGTGTGTCAATAAAAAAGTAAGTAAGTCTATGTGGTATTGCCTAACATCTCAACATATTTAAAAGCAATGACTTGGACATGAAGTTGTCAGGCCCACTGTAATCAGCCATGTTAAAGCCATGTACCTTTGGTTTATGAAATGGCTGACCTGAGAGTAATTAAGAGGGGAATCCTATTAGCATGCTGAGAGAGGCCGGCATCCTTTCTCTGGGGGTCGACTAGACTTTTAGCACCCAACACCCCTACCCCGCCACCCAAAAAATAAATAAATAAATAAATAAATAAATAAATAAACAAACAATAGTTACACAGTACAGTTTCTGCAGTGCTGGGCTTGGAACAGCAATGACAGAGGCCCTATTCTCCTTATAACAAGTAAGTGACATCATCTGGGCACCCTTGAAATATCATAGTCCTTTTCCACAAACATGAAACAAGTTAGGTTCCCATTCACAAACTTAATTTGGCACGGTTCATAATATTTCCGCTTATATAAACTGGTTCATGAACCAGAAAACTATACTCCCAGCTGTAGCAAAATAACAGTAAATTGTTCAGAGCGAACTGTGACATCATCTGTGGGCGTGTTGAGCTTAAGAAGCTCCAGAAAGAGCTCAGAGCCTCAAATAAATCATTATTGTGCGGTGGAGCTGGACGCGGTCATTTACACTGTTTGTTTCTGGGGCTGTGTTCAGTGCAACATGAGCATGTTGGCTACTTTTCTTCACCGCTTACAAGCTCAGAAGATGGCTCCAAATTCGGCAACACTTACAAATATGTATAATATTTCATTCTGCTCTGACCATGCTGTAAACAGTGGATTAACCATGACTCTGTTTATCTATGGCTCTGACTCTAGAGGTGAATTCATCTTGAATGGAACCGAAATTCTTTTGGTGGAAAAGGGCAATCAGTGTTTCTGCCTAACCATCAGACCTACTCTATCTTAACAAACTACGGGGAATAGTTAAATGCATCTGAGTGACACACTGAGTTACAGACCGTCTATCTACAGCCGGAGCATTAAATACAGTGTGTGTACCTGCGATGATTTCACGCAGCTTGGGGTCCAAGTTGACAGTGCAGGGCAGGAACATCTCCACATCCTGAACAGTGAGCACAGGGGTTCGAGAGGAGAGGAACACTTCAAAGCTGCGGATGTCTCCGTCAATCTCCAGCAGGGGCTCCACGTCCTTTGTGGTGGGAATATTCTTAGAAATCCTGAAATATAAAGGCCAGATTAAATAAGAACACAGAAGAGTATAGAAAGGTTGTGCAGGTTCTGTGAGTTATGAGATGTCCAGTTCTGGATGTAACAGTATGCCACAGAATTTATTAAACCACAGTAACTCAACATGGCGTGATCATTTATTCGTGCAGTTTGTATGCAGCTAAACAGTAGGATAGGTATTTATTACTTGATAGCTACATTAGCTTCTAGTTAGAGCTGTCAGAATAGCCACAATGTTGTAGGGAATAACCGCAGGGAACGCTATTTAACACTGAATATTAAATTTGTTTTTAATTTTTCCACAACTGTTGGTATCCGAACTGCTGCTGAATGGCCATGTGTCAGTCTTTGTTTTATAAAATGGAAACAATGGCAGCTAATCTAGTCATAAACCATGTGCAACTTTGGGAGTTTGGGAGTGAGGAGATTTCAACTAAATTAAAATGGAGAACCTACAATTTAAATGAGGCAACATGCAAAATTTGTGCCAGAAATGTTGCTGTGTAACAGAGAAATATATCTCATCTAGCTACCTATCAACCAGCGATCAAAGCCCAACAGCCTCCACCAGCACCAAGTCATGGAGCAGTTCCAGCGACAGTTAGGAATATAGCACTAGAATCAGGATAAAGTAAGTAATTTGGGGAGGTAATACCTCCATTGTACCACATTGTAGTGCCGAGCCCCGTTAAATCACAGCACAGGGAATTCTTTTACAGAGACAGCTGTGTTTCTAGTGCAAAGCTTAATGACTAAACTCTGACTTGACTTGACTAGACTAGGATATGGAAACATTGCATAACATTTCATAAATGTGCATACAGGCTACATTCACATATCAGGCTCAAATCTGATTTTTTTTACCTCAATGTGTGGACATGTCTAAGTTCATATGTAGTCCTAGATTGGATACAATTCATGAATTTACAACCTGAATGTGAACTAGGGTGACCAGATCTGAGATGGTGAAAAAGAGGACACGTCTGGGGGGTTGGTAGCTGATAAGGTCATGCCCCTTGCTGCCGTTGTATTGCTTAGCTGAACCTATGTGTGCTTTTAGGTCCTTTACACCTTTATTTGCTACACAAAACATGGGAATTTCTTTTTTAATTCATCCGAGAACTTTCGGCATAGCAGCTAGAGATGAGGTTAGGTACATGAGCCTTGCCTGACGTAAACAAGGACTACTGACGTGCAGACTGACCAAATAAATGTCTACAGAGAAGGTTATCGACCAATAACGGTAGCTCTACAGTCAGACCGTCCAATCAGAAGATTTTAGGCTACTTCACCACGCCCCCTTCTCACTCAAGCGAACCAATCGGAGTAGGGGAGGGCGGGACTAGTTTGTGAACAAAACGCTTCTCGAAGTTCTATGTAAGCTCTAGAAAAACAAAATCCCGGACGTTTGTGAAATTCCGTGCGGACATTTCTTTTAAGTCTAAAAAAGCGGACATGTCCGGGAAAAAAAGGACGACTGGTCACCCTAACATGAACCGACACATCAGATGTTTTTGCCTATAGGGATGCACTTTGTGCTGTGGTCATCAACGAGCACCGGCATCGACCGAAGGCTGCATCTCAAATTGCTCCATGCTTCCTACAAAGTGAACAGTGTAGGTGTGAATCAATGGCTCCCGCACCAAAGCAATGCACTGAATGTTAGAAAAGGAGCCATGCAGGTGAGAGCTGAGTATAAATGGAGTTGTGATAAATATACTACACAGTACATGTGAGTAGGAGCTGTTATCTCAGAACAAACATTGTGCACTACACTGGGATTAGGGACCCGATTTGGGATAATTGTGGTGTGAGCACGTGGTGTTTCAGGGACCATGAATGTATGTGAACCATCAAGAAGCAAAATCCGACCTGAGCAAAAAAATCTGATATGATCTAATGAGGCTGCAATGTGAACGTAGCCATGGTCATACATTTGAGGTCATACAGACTGGCAGAGAGCCACATAGCTATGTAAATGTTTTAGCCTTTGGTCAAACTACAGATGGTTTGTGTAAGTGTAGCTTGGAGCACAAGACTCAAGACAGACCCATGAAGAAGTCAGATGTGGGAGTTATCAGATACATCGCAAGATTTGTTTCTGCTGAATGCAGACAATTTGGCGCACATCATATTTCTTCTATCTCTCCATCTCTCTCTCTCTCTCTCTCTTTCTCTTTCTGTTTCTGCATAGGGAGTGCTAGATGTGATGGTATTTCCCATCCCTTTATCAGCAAGTCCGGAGACACAGGCTGTCCTTTTTTCCGCTAATGATCCCCAACTGCGGCATGTAGAGCATGAGCTCACTGTTTGGCATGATTTCACGATGCTGATTTAAGTAATCCGATTTGAAGGGGTGAAATTGGCTCTGCTCGGAGAGGGGGAGCAGCGAGACAATGACGATCAGTGGCCGCCGCGCACAGCTGAAGTGGAGAATCAGAGTAAACAGCGAGGACCTCGCGAGGCTTGAAGGTGATTTATAAGCACCTGTGGAGTGTGACTGGAGTAAGCAAGTCTCTCATCTGCTATGAGAGGCTTACACCAATATATAATCCTTCAGAATTAATAATTAACACATTACATGGGCACACACCAAACCCCCGGCATTAAGGTAGTTACAGTTAAAGGAATGTTTTGGGTTTGCTTTGGGATTTTTGCGCCTGGGCTCCCCCTGCCTTTGCAGAGTGTGATTAATGACAAAAGATATATAGTGCGGTTTCTGCAGTGCTGAGTCTGGAGTAGCAACAATAGAGGCTCTATTATCCCCATTACACATCAGTGAGGGGAGCATCACAATGATTCTGAAGTTGTAATTTAACAGTAAATATATATCACAGTGTTCCTTTAAATAAACTGCATGACAGTCAGAAAGCACATATGGTTTATGCATGCATTTATTAGCATGATGCTAATGGCTAAGCTTTGTTAGCTGCCAAACCAAAGAAGCCCACCCCCACTTAAAAACTACTGATGACTGTGGACACTCAGAGCCGACCTCTACGGCACACACATCCGAACTGTTGGCTGTGGAGTGCAGTGATCTGCCAGGCTGTGGCTGTGGGCTCTGGCAGCGCGTGTGCATGTGGGTGAGTGTGTGGCGCTGGGTGTGAGAACAGATGTTGCAAACACTGGACAAAGGCCCGCACTGTGCTCGGGCAGGCCTCGGAGTCAGCGGGTCAGCGGTAGACGCTGTGTGAGCAGTCAGCTGACCTTCCACATGATGGACGTTAGGTGGAGGTGGGCTCCTCCCCAGATTGGGCGCGGGGCTGAAGGGCAGAACATGCAAAACGGTGGTGTTTATCACAGACAACGCATTCAAATTCTTTATTTACAAACAAATCTGCAACTGGACAGTGCAGAGGGCAGGGCTTCAGCGGAAGGGAAGCGGAGAGGATGAGGGAACGGGACTTGGTTGGTTTCCCACGCACTGGATTAGGCAGCACGGGGCGGCTTGTGCTTCTTCCGAAGTCCAGCTGGGCTTGTTTATTTGTGTGTGTGTGTGTGTGTTTGTGAGAGAGAGAGTGAGAGAGAGAGAGACTATGTGCTTGTATATGTTCACTCTTGGACAAACAGGAGTCAGCGACAGGAGCCTCTCAAGAGACTTCCTCTGTCACAAGACACACACACACACACACACACACACACACTTCCACTCACTAGTTTGCCCCTACAGTCACAATTCCAATGTATAAGGAAGTAATTGTTTAAATCATGTGATTGAATGCATGCCAAATATTGAACATGCATGTGCAGACGTTCCACATTTGGACAGTGAATCATGTGGTATTCATAGTCTTTAAAGTCTCTAAAATGGGAGGGGACCTCCAAGACTGACACAGGCTTGACATAAACTTGACCTATTACATTCTTAATGCCCTTAACAGGAAATTACTGTACCAAAGGAAATAAATAAAACAGAATCAAGTGGGGGTTTGGGTCTGCTACCAACCCACTCACTGACAAACCAAACAGCACAGTTTTATCCCTGAGGACATGGAATAAAGGTCTTGGATCACAAAGCTGGACTGGTGTTTATGTGAGAGCACCTAGACCAGATTAAACACACACAAGAGTACTGGGTAGAAATGTGAAGAAAGAAAAGAGTGCAAAGCTGAAATGATTCTTCACAGCCAGCGTTTCTACTCCTTGTGCCTGAGTGCTGGCCGCCCTGCACTTGGTTTAAACAGAGGCTCGTTCACAACAGGAGCTGAAAGTGGCTGTTCTAAAAAGAGCTGTTCAGACAGGGTACGAAAAGTGTGGTTTGACTCTTGTGGTATATTTGACCCAATCATGTCACAGACATTATAATGAGACCCAGAGAACTGTGTTATCTTGTGGAAAATGTTGTATACAGGAGGTCCTCGGGTTACATCAGTCCCGAGTTACGATGTTTTGTGGTTACGACACATCTCCTATTTACTGTATAAAGCCTTGTTTCGACTTAAGTGGTTTTGCGTCGTAAAGCGAACTTCGTGTTTGGTGTGCGTGGCGCAAGAATACATGGTTACGCGGCTCGGGACCAAGGAGGATGGCGTCACCCCAGTCGCATCGTAGGATAAGTGCTTACAGTATGTTATTTACGTACAGTATGTACGTATGTTACGACTTACACTGAAAATCGGTTTACGACGTGATGTAGGAACGGATCAACGTCGTAAGTCGAGGTACTTTGAAAACATGGGAATGCTATAAAGCTATAAAGAAAAAAAAGATTAGCGTATCTAGTGGATATGACACTGGACAGTTAATGATATGGCTTTAGTATTAATTATCATGGTTTAAAAACATTACGTAAGTTACAGCACATGATGCTGGATGGTTTTGTGTCGAGGGAGTCATGACGCAGTCACAGAGCGATGGTGTGGTGCTGAATCTCACTTTACTGTCCTGATATCACTCCCCAAGGACCCTCGAAACCAGGAGAGGTTCAATCAGGATTGGGAGGTGAGATTGGGCACCACACCGGAGTGAGTGAAATGCTAAGGAGGAAGCTAATGGGCTAAGTGATAATTATGCTCTTGTAAACACGTGTGATAGTAGAAATGTGCTGGTTTAGTCATTTCATTTATTGCCAGAATTTCAAACTTGCCACCCATTCCACTTTAATGGTGCAGCACTCAATTCCACCTTAAATGGCTCGGTGATTATAATAGGGTTTCCCCACCTTAAATTGAGAAAAATGTTTAGAGATTTCTATCATAAATGGTGATCGATATCATTCTGCAACCAAAATTAGCAATTTATTAAGTTCCACTTTAAACATTTCAAGTTTATTGTTCATTTTTATCTACTTTTGTTTAAACCTTATTTATATGAGTTCAAATTGCTGCTGATTTTTGGTGTTCAATATAAATGTTTTGAAATTATTCATGTGCGTGTACAAGAACTTTTTGAACTTTTCAGCACATTTCAACAATACTGCAATAAAACTGATAACAGTGATATCACATTTTCATACCGGTTCATCTCTAGTACATTTCCAGGTAGCTCATCCCTTAGTACGACAGCACACACAATCTTAAGACCATTACTGCCCCCTCTGGTCATAGATTAAACCCCTAAATGCTCATCTCCGTTGATCAGAATTAGAGATTTAGAAGATATTACCAAGAAATGTGATTATCTCTGATGTAACAGCTTCGCCTATGTGTTCAGTGCATGCAGATCTATGAATATGCCATTAGCCCATCCTTTTATCTCCTCCCAGCCATATGCCACTCATTTGCAGCTCAAAAGCTTCACCCCAAAAGCTGACATGATTGATTCCTTAGGTTTGTGATGTAAGAAAACCTTACTGACTTGGTTTTTCTTGCTCCTGGGCTCCCCCTGCAGTTGCAGAGTGTAATTCAATTTTACAGTACTGTCCTGAAATCAAGGTGAGGCATTCCTACCCTCCTGAAAACCTTACATAGTGCAGTTTTTGTAGTGCAGAGCCCTGATTAGTTCTCCCTATCACAGCTCACTAAAACATCAGTGATTCTGAAGCTGCAATTTTAAGGGAGCGGCACAGTGGTGCAGCAGGTAGTGTCGCAGTCACACAGCTCCTGGAGGTTGTGGGTTCGATTCCCGCTCCGGGTAACTGTCTGTGAGGAGTTGGTGTGTTCTCCCTGTGTCTGCATGGGTTTCCTCTGGGTGACTGTCTGTGAGGAGTTGCTGTGTTCTCCCTGTGTCCGCGTGGGTTTCCTCCGGGTGACTGTCTGTGAGGAGTGTGGTGTGTTCTCCCTGTGTCTGCATGGGTTTCCTCCGGGTGACTGTCTGTGAGGAGTTGCTGTGTTCTCCCTGTGTCCGCGTGGGTTTCCTCCGGGTGCTCCGGTTTCCTCCGGGTGCTCCGGTTTCCTCCCACAGTTCAAAAACACACGTTGGTAGGTGGATTGGCGACTCAAAAGTGTCTGTAGGTGTGAGTGTGTCGCCCTGTGAAGGACTGGCGCCCCCTCCAGGGTGTATTCCCACCTTGCGCCCAATGATTCCAGGTAGGCTCTGGACCCACCGCAACCCTGAACTGGATAAGGGTTACAGATAATGAATGAATGAATTTTAAGGGAGAAAAAATTACTACCTAGGATTCCTTGAATGAATAATAACATTTTGCCAGTTCCTTAATAGCATTTTCATTCAAAACTCATTTCAAATTGAAAAAAAAGGATCACTAGCATTTTAAATTCTCCCACTGAGCAACTCCAACTTTATGGCTGTTTTCCTTGGAACTACCGCCTACAACAATGATGACAGGTTTGAGTTATTTGACTGTCTTAATTCACTCCAGCCACGCAGATTTAGTAAGTATGATGCATTTGTTATGAATGCACTCTAAACGGCGACGAGTGTCAACAGCTTGTTTATGGAATACAAACACATAAACACACAAGAGACTCATGCACACACACACAAACACACAGTACGCAGACTGTTGAATAATGCTGGGCTCTGAGAAAGCCCCTCTATTTAATCTGGCAGGGAGCAAAGAGCGAGCAAAACACCCCGACATAGGCCGCGTCCAAGCACAACAGCCAGTCAAAATGGAGCCGGGCGTCCAGAAACATGCCATCATGACACTCTTATTCCAACGGCCCGGAATGACTGCAGACAGACCGAAGATGGGAGAGGAGGAGGAGGAGGGGGGGGGGGGCATCTGTTGGTCAGTCACTGAGGACATATGGGTGCTTACTCATACCCAGCCATCTTCCCCCTCCACACATACAGTACGTGTTGGTCCTCTCTTCTCTTCCACAAGCTTGTTATTTCAGACTGGATTAGGAAGGGCTACATATAGCAGTATTGTGCGTGCCTCCTTTAGTCGACGCACAAAGCTGCTGGCGTATTGTCTGAGACAAATGTTCCCCAGCTCTAAAGCACGCTGGGCACTATTTATATCAGCTTGCACCAATGGGACTCATCCACTTCAAAAGAACAGACTTTTTTTTTTTAGTCTGTTGAGGAAAAGTTGGCCCTAACATAAAGCGATACATTTTAAAAAATGACATTCTTGCCTCTTTGCTTTGGGAGAGATACGCAAAGAACAAAGGCACTATCAGTCATCTTTCATGGGAGCGCTGGGATCGAGGGAAATCAAGCTTCGGCCGAGCGTTGTCACGGCGCAAGCATTCCGAGTTAGCTTCCTTTCTTTGGGAAAAAAAAAACCGAGACCGAGATAAAAAGCGCACCAGGACTCCTGCAGACGTCCCACATAATGCCACTATTGATTGAAGCCGTGCTGCGGCGTGGCTGCTTTTAAAACGGCGCCTGCTTGGGAGGTTTCTGGCCCAGGTTTCTCCGAATGCTAATCGATTCCCCGATGCTGACTGAGCCTTCTTTTCTTCCTCCTCTTCCTCTTTTCGCTCCCACACAGCAGCAGCTGACAGGAAAGAGCATAATTCTCCCACTCTTTCCCCCTGCCGACTGGACGCTCAGTGCGCCGCTTGACTTTTCGTGTGAGGACAGTCGCGGTGAGCATGTTTCTACAAGAGGCCCAGACATGCAGAAAGGCCAACCCATTCATGTATTTGAGCCTCATAAAAAAATCAATGTTCACAACGCAAAAAGAGCAATGGGGCATGGATGGTGTGGGATTGGCAGCTGGCTGGGGGGGGTGAGTGGCGCTCTGGTGTGGGGCTGGACTAAGGGCAGGGCTGGGGGGTAGTGGCTGCCACGCTGAAGCTGAAGAAGTCGGTCAACACTCCCTGGAGCGAGGAGCTGCCAAGTGCTCAATCAAGCAAGCAGGGCAAACATGTTTATGTCTCCAGTGCTGACACTACGCATGAAAGCATGGCGGCATGTGAAGAGGAAATCGGTGGGTTCCAGTACAGCGGGATGCAATAAAGACTTCACTTACATATAGGGGTTTCTTGGGACTTGGAAATGAATTTTACCCACGAAAAAATACATCTGATTTGATCTCATTTCTACATGAACCTTTTTAAAAAACAGCCCATAATATAATTACAATACAACACAAGGATTAAACACCACAGCAGCATTCTCCCATCTAAACTGCCCATGTGCCATGTATAAACATGGGCCCAGTGCTGTGATTGGAGAGGCTCGGACGAGGGGGCAGGGCAATTCTTAATTCCTTGAACTTGACGTAAGTAGCGGAGAAGAATCAGAAAAAGAGTTATCATCTCATGTCTCATGACTTTAAAAAAAAAAACTATTGTGCTCTTGTTTCACTGTGTGTAGGTTGGTGGGCTGTGGAACGAGGATTTAGTCCAGACACATGAGCCTCAGGATAAGGCTTTGGTGTTAAATGAGCTACTTCAATAAGAGTCTTGAGGCAGATCATAAGAAATCACTAGGTAAAATGTACTGTTTCAGGTAAATTGAGCTGTTGACTCGCTGTATTTACATGTCACTGTTCCTCCTGGACACACAGTCAGTTCTTCCGAAAGTGTACAGTCTATTTACAAGATGGAGGCTGAATCATTTTCCCCATTTGCTTTATCTGAAATCTGCAATCGAATGACATCATGAGTAACAACTGTGAGGAAATTCTGTGGAACTGAACTCGCCTCATAAATCATCTCCAGCTCAAGCTGCTACTGCTTTAATATGGTCACTCTCAAACCTCGGAGGTCACACACACTGGTGTTTAGTTAGAGCTCTTGAGGGCTCTGCCATTTCTCTCCTTTTCTCCACTGTCACAGTCTTTCTTCCGTCCTTTTCAGAGAGCTCATCCCTTAGCTTGACCAAGGCAGGTCGTATATTACCTTGCTGTCCCCCAGAGGTCGTGCAGTCCTGGGATGAGAGACAGGATGATGAGCCTCTGTGGCTTTTCAAAAGGTCATCACTGACCTTTCACAGACCTGCATGGCTATTTATACTGCCACAACCTTTAACTCGCTCACAGTGGAGTCCAATAATGCCAAAGAAACTAGCACCACGCAGATATTCCAAGGCATTTTTGAGCTCCGGATCCATAGCATGTTTCGGACCTTACAACAATCGCACAATCAAAGATAAAGGTAGCAATCATTGACCATACCATTGCTCTTTGTATTTTTACAGTTACAGACTGTAGCCCCTTTGTAGCTCTGCATACTTCATTACCCTTGTTTCTTCCTCTTCTGCAAATGGTGAAAATCGAGGAGTGTCAGACTCGGTCTGCTCGGTCTGATTCACAAGAATGCACAACAACACTAACGCCGCGTCAGTGTCGCTGTGGTGCTGTGAAGTGCCGTGAATGCTCCACCACCAACTGCTCTGTGGCGGTTCTGTGGAAGTCTTGACCATTAAAGAAAAGTATGCAGAGCAACTGATGGACAAGAGTCTGTAACTGAAGAACTACAAAGTTCACCTGTATGGTCAGTGGAGCTGATAAAATGGACAATGCAGCAAATAGAGGGTTGTTTGCAATGGTTTGGCTTCTAAATGTTTTTATCTACTTCAAAGTGATAAGACACTTTGACCCAGTGAACGGTTCTGAGCACGACCGCAGGAACCGGGGGTTCGACGGGCATTCGACCCACCACTTTTAAAAGAACTGGGGTGACGTCCCACCACATTTGGGTTCTGTTTAATGGGTCATTAGGGAAAAAAGCTATTAACTACTGGTCACAATTTTTGTTATAACACGTTATATTTGTTAAAGGTCTGGTCTGGAGTGTTTCTTACTGCTGCTAGGAAACAGTTTACAGGGGCCTGGAGGTTGTGGGTTCGATTCCCGCTCCGGGTGACTGTCTGTGAGGAGTTGGTGTGTTCTCCCTGTGTCCGCGTGGGTTTCCTCCGGGTGCTCTGGTTTCTTCCCACAGTCCAAAAACACACGTTGCAGGTGGATTGGCGACTCAAAAGTGTCCGTAGGTGTGAGTGAATGTGAGTGTGTGTTGCCCTGTGAAGGACTGGCGCCCCCTCCAGGGTGTATTCCCACCTTGCGCCCAATGATTCCAGGTAGGCTCTGGACCCACCGCGACCCTGAATTGGATAAGTGGTTACAGATAATGAATGAATGAATGAATGAATGAATGAATGCATCTAAAAAAACAAAAAAGTGTCTGGGACATGGTTCCAGATTTCAGTGGCATCAAATGTGCCCCACAACTTCTGGAGGCATGGTGCTACCCCTGGGTCTGACTCTGTAGGTTCCTCTAAAATGGAGCATTACGCATAAAACCAGGCTGAAACATTTGGTTTATATTTTTCAGAAATTCTGAATAAATCGGTGGCACTGCCCTTGTCCTAAAAACTGAAAAATGTCCTGGAGTGCCCTATTTAAAAAAAAAAAAAATCTTCTAATCCTCAGAAACACTTCGGAAAGAAATAATGAGCTTTGCCTGGACGCCAATTTAACGTTCCCTTGTTTCCACCTTCATCACCGTGATGTGGCACACGCTCAAGAGCGCGGGTGAGCGCTATTCTTCATATGACAATAGGAACCACGAAGTGCAAAAAAAAAAAAAAAAAAAAAAAAACAATTCCTCCATCACAGCTTGGCCCCAGAGCAGCGCTAGATCCACTCCCTCTGTTCGCCTCTCACTTTCTTTCTCTCGTTTCGCTCTCTCTCCCACTCTCCAGCTCATCTCATCCATCTGGAGGTCACCCCGCCAGCCCGGGACTCGGTGTGCGCCCAATAAAAGCGCTCCCTATCACAGATAGCGCTCCCCTCTATTGGGAAATAGATGGGTTTTTCAACAGACTAATCATTTACAGGGCTTCAGGGCGCCTTGGCAAATAAAGCCCAGTGCTATTAAATTACAAGTTCACTCCTTCCACCCAATAGCTCCAGAAGGATTCGGCCGCCGAGAAACAGCCTCCATCCAGAGAAGAGGGACGAGGAGAAAACATCTCAGGCTTGTTAGGGCCAAGGCAAGATGCTGGAGACAAGCGCGGTACGTGACGGAAATGCCGAATCGACACAAAGCCAGCGAGGGAGAAAGAAGCACCTCACTTTAGGGCAGGAAAGTTCAAAAGTGTGGTGGGGGGAAGAAAAGGGTTATATTTAAAGCCTCATTAGGCTGTACGTACAAAGGGAATCAAACTAAATGTGCTTCAGAAAAACCGCTTTTATCTCCAAGCATAATTGCGACCCAAATTACAATAATTGGACCAATTAAAGTAATCCTGAATGAACAGTATGTCATCTTAATGTTTCTGTACTTGTGAGAGGAGTCTCTCTAATTAGCTCCAATTGCCTCGCACGGATTAATTTCAAGTGTCATTAGTCAAAAAGTTTCGAAGGCGTCGCTTTAAAGCAGGGATTTGGGGCGCAGCACTGAGAAGCGATTGTTCGCCGAATGAATGAGCCTGCCGAGAAGTGTGATGAAGGAGAAGATGAGAGTCCTGATATGATACTGAGAGTTGGGGAGCTCCCTCTCTTCTGAGGAAGAGCTGGGTCAAAGCTGTGTAAGTGAGAAGGCAGGATTGCCTGGGTACATTTATTATAAAAATAAAATTACCAGCTGACAATATAAGCATACATTTGTGACCGGTGTCAGCGCATGTTCCTTTAAATGATAATGAGCCACTCGCTGTTCACCCCGACCCTGAGTGCACAGCAGTGAGAAGTGAGCTGCAGTAGCTCATTTATACACAGCATTTACAATTCTCCTCTCTCGTTGTGTCTGCTTTGCGCTGTTTAACCTCGTCTTTGCACTCTCCTACGTCTTTGCGCTCTCCTACTTAACCTACGGGGAGCTGACTGGTTGGTCTTGTTTCACAGTGTGTGGGCTGGTAGGCTCCCACATAAATGTACACATTCTAAAGAGCTTCGACGATAAGGGCATCATCATTTCAGTACACCAACAGTTAAGTAAACGATCTGAAATATCGCTGAGCTATCGCTGATGTGCTCTTGAAAGGTTTATCACTAAATAAACATGGGTCCTGGACGAAAAACGCACCACAACAAATCCTTTCATTTCCTCAGGCAGGAGTCATGTCTGAGCACGACGGGTCTGGCTCCTCAAGCTGAACGGAACGTCGTGTGAAACTAGTCAGCGCAATGAATCTTCTCTGGAGATAAATGGTGTTTCAGTGATGTGTCTATAGCTTAATGAAACATTCATTCTGCTTAGGAGCAGTTTAAAGGCATGTTAATGGATATAAAAGTCTTATACCTCTGAAGTTCAAATCACCAGTGCTGGTTTCCAGCACGTCCTCGAGTATCTACCTCTCACACCACTCTACACTACACTAACTCTGTGAGTATGTTCAAACTGGTAGTACAAAGTTTTCTGACCAAATCCGTTGTCACACTATCTTTGTAATGTGACCTAGATCTGAAAAGACCATGATCCTAAACTGACCTGCATTCGCAAAAGAATGCTTTGTGTTGCCAGAGGAAAACAAGCTCATTCTACTTTAATATCAGAAAAAAATAGTTATTAGATTTTCATAAAAAGAACCAAAGACGTGCACCAGAGAAAAAAATAATTACAGAAATATCAAACACTATATGTATATAAACTTAAAAAAGCCATAAATAAAATTGCAAAGAAAGGTACAGAAGAAGGGTTTGAAAAGAAAAAAGACAAATTTCTCATTCAATTTCTTGCATTTGGATTTCAAATATATGATTATTATAATTTTTAATTTCTGTTATTGATATTAAAAGATAACAACTAAAAATGTTCAGGGCGGCACAGTGGCGCAGAATGTAGCAGGGTTCGATTCCCGCTCCGGGTGACTGTCTGTGAGGAGTGTGGTGTGTTCTCCCAGTGTCTGTGTGGGTTTCCTCTGGGTGCTCCGGTTTCCTCCCACAGTCCAAAAACACACGTTGGTAGGTGGATTGGTGACTCAAAAGTGTCCGAGTGTGTGAGTGAATGTGTGTGTGTGTCTGTGTTGCCCTGTGAAGGACTGGCGCCCCCTCCAGGGTGTATTCCCACCTTGCGCCCAATGATTCCAGGTAGGCTCTGGACCCACCAAGACCCTGAACTGGATAAGCGTGTACAGATGATGAACGAATGAATGAATAAATAAACCAAGTCAGACTTTAATTCTGTTGGATATAGAAGGTAATGTCCTTGCATCTCACATGCAACCAAATGAATATACAGTTTGAAGGGTAGGCGCAAACTTGCAGGACAAAGCTGAAAGGGCACAATATGCCAACAGAGGGGGCACTTGGCTTGGGGAGCCATGTGGAGTGGGGAGAGGGAGGTGTGGATGAAAGGTGAGGGGGCACGTGCTCTTTCCTGAGCTTTTGCACTCGCTCCTGTGTGTGAAAGTTTGCCACAGCACTCTCCTAGCGGTTAATTAACGAGGGAGCCCGGCACTACGGGAGCGGGGGGTGAACGACATATGTTTATGAGCCATGTCGGGCCAGTGTGTGAGTGTGTGTGTATGTGTGTGTAGAGGGGGGCTGGCCACAGTCCTTGGCCTGCTCAGGTTCCGTCAGGCCGAGCTGGCACTGAGCAGGACACCAGATGTCAGAGCAGAACCGGCTCGGCGGGCCACACCTCTCGATAAGCTAAAAGCGGAGCAGAGCACCAGAAATAAACTCCCGCAGGACCTGACTCCACTCAAAAAACTCCACAACAGATCACCGACACCAGACGCCGGAAGCGTGTGTCTATCTCTCTCACTTCCGCCGTCGGACACTACATGGGCTTCCGCTCGGAGCCACCGCTTTTTATGGTCAAAAGGCCATTGCTTTCATTCTCTTTCCTCCCCTGAGCAGGAGACAGTGAACGGAGGATTAGGAGAGAAGAAGGTGAATGATGTTACAATAAGGAAAAAAGAATAATCACGGAGAATAGGGATAGAGGGATACAAACAAGTAACAATGTATACAATGTGCACAGCTGTGCAGTGGGGGTGCCAGTCCTTCACAGGGCGACACACACTCACACCTACGGACACATTTGAGTCGACAATCCACCTACCAACGTGTGTTTTTGGAGCGTGGGAGGAAACCAGAGCACCCGGAGGAAACCCACACGGACACAGGGAGAACACAGCACACTCCTCACAGACAGTCACTCGGAGCGGAACTCGAAACCACAACCTCCAGGTCCCTGAAGCTGTGTGACTGTGACACTCCCTGCTGTGCCACTGTGCCACCCTACGCTTTATTAAATTTCCATTTAAAGTTGTATTATTTAACAGTTATTGCCATTAAGGTTATTGCCTCATCCATACATTTCTGGACATTTTTAAAAGCAGGTTTTGTTCTGCGTTTTTTTTTCTCCTGTCCACACACACACACACACACACACACACACACACACACACACACACACACAC